>NC_056725.1:179852441-179882441 GCF_019279795.1 Protopterus annectens | reverse complement strand
ACCCAAAACCACTGCTGTCAACCAGCATGCAGTCGAAAGGCAGTTTTTCAATTGGCAGAATGCCAACTCAAAATATATTGACTACAGTACAGCGAATGGGTAGTATAGTTCAAGTATCTGAGTTCATCATTGTGCACTGAGATCGTGGTTCAGTGAGGAACAGAAAATTAGCCCATTTCCTCAATGTAGTGTGATCTCGAAGTTAGTATATATAATTTGCAGGGGGGGGTGGGGGTGCAGCAGGGCTTGCCCATGCAAAATAGTAAAATACACATACCGTAGACTATGGAATGTCACAGTATGCTAAAGGGCATAGCATGGGTGACTGATGTCACCTCCTGCTATGTTGAATACATCAAACTAAATTCATGTATTCAGTTTCGACTTGGCTGCAATTTCACTCCTCCGTACCATTTGGACGGTTAACCTATGCAGTGTCAAAGTTTCAATAGTAAACTATATATAAGTCAATCCCAAACGTCGCCACAGTAGTTACCAGGCTGCTAAATAGTTATTACAATCCTCAGTGCCCAACTCTTTCACGAGATAAAAAATCAAAAGTCAATGACACTGCAACAGTACGGCAATAGTTCTTGTAAATCAGATCACGAACAATTAATCCAAGGAACGTATTTATTGTTAGCGCTTTCACCTTTCGGCTTCTTCAGACAAAACATATACTATAAGTCATTCAAGTTTAAATAATACACATTCAGGAACAATTGGTCAGTGACATAAAATATTCATTTCGTCACTTCCTTCAATCAGAGATGCTTTACAAAGATACTCTTTCAATGCATAAGTTCATCTCAGCTATAGTACTTAAAAATACTTTACGTAACACATAATAAATATGAAAGACATTTGCACAGCACAATCAGCATCACATAATTCATATATTTGCATTTATAAGCATTTAAAATCAACTGTAATATCTAAAAGATGGTCATGATAAAACTAGATCTATAAAGTGCAAGTGCAATCATTGAAAGCCGACAAAGTTATGCTATGTGAATTCATAAATTAAAAACTAAAATATATATATGGCTAGGAAACCATATTCATCATATTACCAATCTCTCGTCTGATATAGAACATTGTTCTTTAGCACTGCCTAAAGCTGTGAAGCACAGAATATAGTAACAACACAGCAAAAATAAGATCATCAAATATTAAGCATAAAAACACCTTACGGCTGCACAGTAAACTATATATATATATATATATATATATATATATATATATATATATATTTTATATATATATGTATACACAAACGCACACACACACACAAACACACACACACACAAATACATATATATATATATATATATATATATATGTGTGTGTGTGTGTGTGTGTGTGTGTGTGTGTGTGTGTGTGTGTGTGCTATATATATATGCATATACATATATAGATAGATATATATATATATATATATATATATATATATATATATATATATATATATATATGCATGCGTGTGCGTGTGTGTGTGTGTGTGTGTGTGTGTGTGTGTGTGTGCAGATATATAGATGCAGAAACCAATTAGATTGCTAGTTGCCTGTGCCCCAGATCTGTTCCACCTCATGTGAGAAAATCCTTGCAGTTCTCTTAGACCAAATATTCTTCATGTACCTTTTCTCCCAAGGAGATTGCAAAATCTAACAAATTGTAATCTTGACAAATTGTTGAGTAGGAGAAACTACTAAATACAGTGATATTTTAAATAGGAAGGAATGAATTCCCTTGCCCACCTTGCTCACACCTGCTAACCCTAACCTACAATGCCCCCATCCCCAGCCCTACATACGTCCTTAGAAAGTGTTTTTCCCTAATAGTATCTTCATTCAGATGAAACTTGAATGGAAGTACCATTTGTTAGGGCACTTTTTTAAACTTAGATTCACTGACCAGAAAAGAGCTTTTGTTCTTCTTTTTCTGTCAGTGTATATTCTGGATAGTGAGTGTTTGGTGAGTGTTCGACCTGCAGTGATCAATGAATTGAATTTTGATCACAGGTCAACACTTTTAAGTGCATTCATATATGTATATTCATATATACATATGCAGATTCCATCCATTAAATCACAAAGAAACATCAATTTGAATAGGTCAAAACACAAGTTCATAGAACAATTTTCTAAGTAGTTACCAAAGATTGCAGTAAAGTATGCTGTGACATCCACCTAATATCCCACCAGTCTGCCACCTATAGTGTAATGTCTGGCTAATATCCCTCTGGACTGCCAACAATAATGTGACATCCCCCACTTAAAACCCTGGTTAATAAATAAGGAGCCTCAGTCCTCACCACTGACTCCAGTGTGGGAGCATCACAGAAAGCACCAGAGCACAGAGCACAAAAGAGTAAAATTCCAGAAGAGCACAATAGAGTTAAATTCCAGAATTTCTCTTAAGAGCACAACAGAAACACACTCTATTTTCTTGTGACTGTCCACCCCAAATGTAATCCCTTATCATACACTTCAGAAGAGCAATGTGTTCCAGTTTAAACATCTGAGTGACTCTAACTCGTAATAACTTTAAATCACATGCACTTAGACACTTATGGGAAGTGAGACACAGATTTCCAGCTGTGTCTCCTCCCCAATACAAATGGCAAATGCTGCCACCAGAGTCAGACAGGTCTACACACCCTTCAAAGGGGTTCAATTATTAAAAATTATAAAAAAATATATAAAAATAAATGATAGCAATGATCAGAAGCAGCCAGGCATTTGAAGTAGCCTGGGAAGTATCAAACAGCTCTAAGCACTCTCTAAACTCTAAAGAACACACTGATTGTCCAGCCACAATGTAAAGTAATGAAAAACATTTAATAATAAGTAAAATTATTACAAAAATGTAAATCAATAACTTTCAATAAACACCGGCATTCAATCACCAGAAATATATAATTTAACTGTAAGTTACAATTTATTTACCAGGAAATTTTGACTTGGAACAAAGCCAACTTTCAGCATAGGCCCAGGAAGAAATACTCCGGACACATGTCTTTGTAATGTGGGAGGAAACCTACACAAATGCAGGGAGGACATGCAGACTCCACACAAAAGGCACCCCAGCTAAGAATCAAACCTCTTACTGGGAGGTGACAATGCTACCACTGCACCATCTGAAAAGTTTTTAAAATGTTAAAATGGTAGAAGTCCATTATCTTAGAAAAACTCTATCTAAATAATTAAACTTTCCTAGTCTAACTAGCTCTATCTAAAAATTAAACTTTCCTAGTCTAACTAGAGCATACTGTCCCTGATCTATTCTAAAACATATCAGCAAGGCAAAAGCAGGCTTACAGTTTTTGGTGACTTCATTTTCATTGAGTATCCACTGACTGCAACTCTTCACTAACTGCTGTTCTTCACAAACTGCTCAACACTGACAGTATTAACTGTCTTATTTTAAAAATAACAGTCAGCTGTTTGAAAAAAATCTCTTTTTCCTGACAATCAGTTGTTCAAATAATCACCCAGCAACCAGGAACATGCTAATGACATCACACACTGAACAGCTGATTCCTCACAAACAGTTTGTACTTTAACATCTCTCTCTCAAACATGCGCAATTAGAAATGTATTAAAACACTTACAGAATATTTTAAATATTCTGTATAAATAGAGACATACTCAACATTTTAAAAACTTACATTTTCACGATTAGACGTGTTTTCTTACAGTACAGGTTAATCTGAGAATATACAGAAATCTTCAGCCACACATGTCAACACAGATGACAGTGTTTTCATTTTCTTCACATTTCTCTCCCCCTTATGACTCAAGCATAATTTTCAAGTGCCCTCGAAAATTGACACTTGAGGAAAATTGGTCTGTCTGGGAATATCAGCCCACTCCTCTCCTGTGAAATCCATCTGCACTGGCATTATTAACCCCACTGCAGTGTTCTCCTTCTGAGGAAACTTGGCTAAGCACAGCCTCCACCCCATAATTTGAAGCGCCTACCTGTACTATAAATTCTTTATTGTAATCTGGGCTGGCTAACATGGGGGGGCTTCCAAAATCTCTTTACATTTTTGGAATGCCTGTTCACAATCTGTGGTCTACACTACTTTGTCCAGTTTATTCTTCCTAATTAGGTCAGTCAGGGTGCAGCTATGGTGATGTAATTGGGTACAAATTTCCTATAGTACCCTGCTGTCCCTAGAAATGTTCTCACTTGTTTATTAGTAACAGGAACTGGCTACTTTCGAATAGTTTCCACCTTGACAGGTTCTGGACTAATTTTACCACTTTCCACTCTGTGTCCTAAGTAAGTTACCTATGCCATACCCTGTGAAGGCTGCCAGCCTAGCCAGATAGAATTTTATACATAATTCTATCATTTGTAAATATAAATGCTGAATTACAGGCTTGTTTCAAATTAATATGTGACTCCCATGCCCTGGCCCAGCAATCAAGGAGCCTCCATCCTCACCACTAACACCAGAGAGGGCATCTCATATATGAGGAAAGGATAACAAATACACACAGCAAAGTTAAATTTCCCTTAAGAGCACACAGAGATCACAGTCGGTCTGGGGCTGGTCATTCCCTTGCTCTCCAGGTCCCCAATAAGACTCCCCACTGGCACAGCTATAGGGTCCAGATCTCAGCTTAGTGTGCAAGCTAAAACCTCTAGCACCCTCTCTGTCCAACTAGTGCTTTGTGACCCTGCCCAAATAGCTGACAAACACACACACACACCTGCACTTTGAGAAGAGTTTATATAACCACTCAGACATTCCCGGGGAAGGCTGACACAATTTCTCCAGCTGTGCCACTTTCTCCCAGACTATACGGTAGTACCAGCTGCCACCATCTACTAATAATTATCAGCTACTCAAAGGCCCTTAAAAGGGTGTCCAATTATTACTGTGCAATATTTTTATCCAAATGGTAGTATAGCCCATGGCTAAAGCTATAGGAGTGGCTTTGTACAATTTTACCAAAGGCGTGAAAGTACTCTTAAGAGCTTAAATTATCTCTACACAAACCAGCCACAGTTAAAAGGTTTTAAAATATTTAATAATAAATAATTAAAACCACAAGACAATATTTTCTACTACACAGTGATAGTCAATAGTTCAGAGATCATGCAGATATACTTAAAATAATTCAGTAGTACAGTTCTGACATCACAAAAAACACTAAGTCTAATCTTTCTAGCTCCTAGCTATTTCTAAAAGAAAACACAAGTCTAAGATAACTTACATATGAGCAAGACAGTGTTGTGAGTTGGATGATCAAGACAAAAATGCTTAATGCCTTCTGATTCTCTCTGTCTAAATTGCTATTGTAGTCCTGATTCCCATTACATTTTTTTTACACTTTACTGGTGATCCCAAGCTGACAGAAACTGCATTTACATTATTTTACACCTAGGCAGAAACCAGAGCAATAAAGGACATTTATGCATGCAAATTCTGGTCATTAACTTTAGCCTTAAAACAATAAGCAGGAAGCCTTCATCTAGACCGGCTGGAGCTGAATTGTAAACATCAAAGACAGTATTGAAATAATTTCAGTTTCAAGGGACAGATAAGAAATTCTTGACTTAGCTTTCTTTACAGCAGAGGGCAATGTTGCTACATTGTTTTGAGTTCAATATTTCACAGCATATTCTTTAATTTAAGAAAACAAGCCTGTAATTCAACATTCATATTTACAAATGACAGAATTATGTATAAAATCATATCTGGCTAGGCTGGCAGCCTTCACATTTCTTCCCCATGGAGACCTTCAGCTAGTTTTTCAAGTGACCCTTGAGAAACGCTGTTTGAGAGGGTCAGGTCTATCTGAGTATACCTACCCCATTCCCTGGCTTGAGAGCCCATCTGCATTGGCATTGCTACTCCCACTGTGGTGCTGCACTGACATATCATATGCTTGCAACCCCAGGCTCCATCTTAGCAACTTGGCATTTTGCTGGCTGGCTCTGTTTAACCATGTTAGGGGGTTGTTATCTGTCATAACAGTGAATTTCCTTCCATACAGATAAGGCTGAAGTTTCTGTAACTCCCAGACTATGGCTAGACATTCCTTTTCTACAGCTGCATAGCATTCCTCCCTGGGTTGGAGCCTTTGACTGAGATAAACCACTGGGTGCTCTTCTCCCTCTGAAGAAATCTGGCTAAGTACAGCCCCCACCCCATGGTTTGAAGCATCCACCTGCACAACAAATTATTTGCTGTAATCTGGACTGGTTAACACAGGGGGTCCTCCCAAAGCTTCTTTAAGTTTCTGGAATGCCTGCTCATATGCTGTGGTCCACAGTACTTTATCTGGCCTATTTTTCCTTTTCAGGTCTGTGAGGGGAGCAGCTATGGTACTATAACTGGGTATGAACTTTCTGTAGTACCCTGCTGTCACTAAGAATACCCTCACATGCTTTTTGGTAACAGGTGCAGGCCATGCCTAAATAGCTTCCACTTTGGCAAGTTCTAGCCTGATCTTCCGACTTCCCACTCTATGTCCCAGGTAGGAGACCGCTGCCATACCCACCTAGCATTTGCTTGGCTTAATGGTCAACCCTGCCCTTTGTAGTCTGCACAGCACCTCCCTGACATGTTGAAGGTGCTATTGCCAGGAATGGCTGTAGATAGGTAAGTAAGGGCAAACCCTCATGCTACTGCTAGGATATGAACTGCCAACCCTGAAAAGTTGCTAGGGCATTTTTCTTCCCAACGGCCATCTTTGTGAACTCTTACAAGCCAAAAGGAGTCACAAAGGCTTACCTCTCTCTAGCACTGGGAGTCAAGGGAACCTGCCAGTAACCATTGGTAATATCAGTGGTGTTAAGATACTTAGCCCCACCCAGATGCTCTAGGTCTTCATCCGACCTATGCAAGGAGTAAGCATCTGACTCTGTGAGACTATTTAATTTCCTGTGGTCCACACAGAACCTGGTGATGCCATCCTTCTTTGGGACCAGCACCACTGGGGAGGCCCAGGGACTGTTGAACTCTTGAATTACCCCTAGTTCCAACATTTCCTGTATCTCCTCCCTCAGAGTCTGTTTGACTCTCTCAGGCACCCTAGAAGGGGCCTGTCTAATAGGCCTTTGGTGTCCTGCTGCCACCTGATGCTGCACCAGGTGGGTGCACCCTGATTTCCCAGTGAACATGTCTCCAAACTCCTGTAAGACTGCTCAGATTTTTTGAACCTGGGTAGGAGATAGCTGCTGGGACATTGCTACCCCTTCCACTGAGGTGTCAGTCCAAGCCTCACAGAGGAGATCAGTCACCAGATCACCCTCGGACTACTCATGAAATCCACTGCAAATACTCAGCACAAGGGCCTCCCTATCATGGTAAGGTTTCATCATGTTAACATAGTACAGTTTGTGCCCCTGCCTCCTGCCTAGCAGTTCTACTATGTAGTTAACATCACTGACCTTCCATACCACCTTGTATGGTCCTTTCCAAGCTGCTTGCAGCTTGTTGTGTCTGACAGGAATGAGAACCATTGCCTGCTGCCTTATAGCATACTCTCTAGCTCAAGCATTCCTATCATACCAGACCTTTTTCTGTTGTTGGGCTTCTGCCAGGTTCTCCTGGGCCAAGCCTATGAGTTCCCTGATCCTTGTCCTGAGGTTTAGGACATATGCCACAACAGACTCCTTGTGAGATTCATGCTCACCTTCCCACTCATCATGAATTAAATCTAGAAGCCCCCTCACCCTATGCCCATACAACAACTCAAAGGGTGAAAAACCTATGGATTTCTGGGAAACCTCTCTGTAAGCAAACAACAGATAGGCAAATATTTTTCCCACTCCCTCTTAAACTGGTCTGCAAATGCCCGTAGCATGGATTTCATTGTAGAGTTTAACCTCTCAACAAAACCATTAGTCTGGGGATGGTAGGGGGTGGTCTTCAGGTGCTTCACCCCACGGTACTTCCATAGACAAGCCAGCAGGTCTGGCATGAAATGGGCACCTCTGTCAGTCAGTATTTCTTTTGGGAAACCTACCATGCTGAAAACTTCTAACAAAGCATTTGCCACTTTTTCTGCCTCAATAGAGGACAAAGCCATTGCCTCATGGTATCTGGTAGCATAATCTGCTACCACTAGGATATACTTTTTCCTTGTGGAACTTGTGGTACTCAGAGGCCCCACAATATCCATAACTACCCTCTGAAATGGCTCCTCAATCACAGGCAAAGGCATCAAAGGAGCTCTCACATTATCTCCTGACTTGCCTACCTTTTGGCACTGATCACAGTTCCTGCAGTACCCTATTACATCTCTGGAAATTCCAGGCAAATAGAAGTTCTGCATAATACATGCGTTTGCATGTTTTATTCCCATATGACCTGCAAAGGGAATATCAAGAGCTATGGCTAGAAGCACCAGACAGTAGGTTCTAGGCACTACCAATTGCTGTATTTTCTCACCTTCTAACCCTCCCTCAGGGGTCCACTCTCTATACAGATACCCTTTGTCCCAGTATACAGAATCCCCCTTCCTTTGAGAATCAGGTGCCTCACTAGCTACCTCTCTCAGGCCTTGTAATGTAGGGTCTCTGAGCTGAGCCTGTCTCAACTCTCTCTTTGAAACCCTTCCCAGCTCCCCTTCCACAGGAAGTCTGGCATCTTCTGACAGTGGTGCCTCACTGTCAACCTGGGTACTGCTACTCACCTCTGCCCTTGCAATCACTCTGTCCAAGGGATCATCGGTACCCACAAGCAGCTGTGGCTCACCTCCAGTCTCACTGTTACAGATTAGCTCCCTCATGAAGTAACCACCTCACCAGTCTTGGCTGCAAATATGCAGTCTGTCTGGGTCTCCCCCAGGCTACCAGACTCACATGCTTGTTTCCAAGCCTGACTGCGTGTAACTGCATGATCACATGGTACTGCATTACCAAAATGCAGGGATATCCTCAGACACACCTACTTGCTGGCTTCCTTTTCCACCCTCCCAGACAAGGTGAACCCTAGCCAAAGGTATTTGAAATGGGGTCCCTCCTAAAGCTCTGAATGGAGTAGACTGCCCAGGCAAGTAGTGCTCCTTTGTAACCATTGCAGGCTTCACAATGGTTATGTCAGAGGCTGTGTCTCTCTTAGCAATGGCCTCTTTCCCATTCACTATGATAGGCTATAACCTCTGGTGGTAGTTTTGTACCCAAGACAACCTACTGTTGGCATTTTGTCTTTCCCACTTATTGACTCTCTCACCTTTTGTTCCCCACCTTGCCTCCATGCCATCTATATGCCACATGGCCCCACTGGTTGCATACAAAACATTTAACCATAGGTCCTGGGCATGTACCTGGAATAGTGGCTTCACCTGCTACTGGCAGATTCTGTTGGGGCTGTCTGAGCTGCCCACCATGGGTTCCCCATGAGCAGTACTGGGTGTCCCTTTCCTGTCCAGGTATGCCCCGCTTGCCAGGTATAGGTTTCCCTTCTTCCCAACTCATCTGAAGTAGCACATTATCTATCAGCTAACCAGATCCTCATGTCCTTAGGCAAAGTGCTAAGAGCTTGTTCCGTCACCAAAAGGTCTTCCAGCCCTTCAAAAGTGGTGACCTGACATTCACTCACCCACCTATGAAAATAAGTGCTTAGTTCAGCAACATATTCACACACACTTTCATCTGCCTTGCTTCTATGCTCACAAAAGTTTTTCCTATAAGCTTCAAGTGTTAGCTTAAAAAAATTCTAGCAAACAATTCTTAACAGCGGTATAATCAAAAAATTCACAATCAGATAATTTAGACAGCACAGTTACAGCTTTACCATGGAGAAAGGGGTCAGGAACCGTACCCTTAGCTTTTGGTTAACACCATACTGTCTACATACCTTCTCAAACATATGAATCTATCCCCCTCTGTAAACTGCAGAAGGAATTTACTGACCTTTTGTGCTTCTGAGGTCCAGTTACTCCCTTCCTTATTACCTCCATGACTCTGGCAAAGAGTCAGCATCTCCTTTTCATGCTGCCTCTGCCTCTTCTTCTCCTCAGTTTTCAGGCATAGCAGCTTATCATTCTTCTCAGCATGTAGACATCTCAGTCTCTCTGCTGCTACTGTTTCCAAATGCCTGCCCTCCAACTCAGGTCTCTTTAGCTCCAGATGTATTTTTAAGTCCTCTGCAGAAAGTTGAGCTGTCCATTCTCTGAGTGTTGTACATCTCCACTGCCAGTCTGACCATCCTCCTGGTTGCTATTTTCTGATGCAGCTGTCACCAAAGCTGCAGTTATGCCTGCTTTAGTCAGGTTTCCATGCACCAGTCCTTTAGCCTGGCACATCTCACCAACTGGCTCTTTGTCAGCTTACCATACTCCTCTGCTGACATGCTCACCTGCTCTCCATGACTAACTAAGCTAACAAAAGGAATAACACAATTGTGATCTGAACTCTGAATACTCACTGCATGGCTGATAGTACAAAAACACCTCCAGTAAACACTGTACACAAGCTACAGCAATTCACTATCCACATCACTACAAGCCACTTAGTATGTGATGTGACTAACTCATCACTATCAAACAATTAATATTTGATGAGGATATCCCACCACTGCCAAACAATTTATATGTGATGCCCATGCACTGGCCCAGTAATCAAGGAGCCTCAATCCTCACCGCTAGCACCAGTGATGGGCATGCACATTGGGGGGATAACAAGTAGACAAACAGTAAAGTACAATTTTCCTTAAGAACACACAGAGATCACAGTCAGTCTGGGGCTGGTTTCTCCCTTTCTCTTCAGATCCCTAGTAAGACTCCCCACTGGCACAGCTATAGGGTTCAGATCTCAGCCGAGTAGTCAAGGCAAAACCTCCAGTACCCTCTCTGTCCATCCAGTGCTTTGTGTCCCTGCCCAAGTAGCTGACACACACACACTTTGAGATTTGGTTAATACACAAACACACAGACACTCCTGGGGAATGCTGGCACAGGTTCTCCAGCTTTGCCCCCCCCCCTGCCAGGCTATAAGGTAGTAATCACTGCCACCAACTACTCATCAGCTAGTAATAAGACCCTTCCCAAAAGGTGACCAATTTCACTGTGTAATATTACTGTCATCCAAATAGTGTGACTGGGCAGGAAGACTATTGGAGTGGCTTGGGCAGTATCACCAAATACATGCAATGTACTATAAGAGCTTAAACTATCTCTACACAAAGCTGCAGATGAAAGGATTAAAATATTTAATAATAAATAATACAAACACAAGAAAATCTCATCAATTCAACAGAGTGCTAATCAAGAGTTCAGAAATCACAGGAACTTTAAAATAATATTGTAGGATAGTCTGAAATAAATATAGAAAAGTCTTACATTGATAGCACCCAATACTACTGAGTCATTTCACATTGCACCATTTTTGTCACTTTTCCTTTAGTTCCCAGGCTAGCAGAAACTCAAAATTTACATTTCTCTGTTAGCTGCACCTGGCCAGGAAGCCACAGCAATAAAAGACACTTTTACATGTAAAATCTAGTAATTATCTCTGTCTTAATAACAATAGAAAAAATTTGCTAGCCCAGACATCCTGTCTCTGAGCTTGAGATGAAATAGAGATGTAATTCTTTACTTAACAGCTTTCTTCCAGCAGGGTGCACTGTTGTTAAATTTTTGAAGTTCAGCATATAGCACAGTTTACTTACATTTAGTTTTCTTACATTGGTAAAAACAAGCCTGTGGATTATATTAATATTTACAATGACATAGCAGTATCTACATAATTCTATCTAGCTAGGCTGGCAGCCTTCACAAGTTGACTGTATTTTTATTCGCATAACTACTCGCCATGTTTACATTTTAGGGGGTACAGTTATAGCTGAATTTAGAGACTTCATCTAAGAATTGTAGAAAGTGTGTACATTTAAAGTGATTGAACATTGTGATATCTGCCTCAGCTGGTTCGGGTATTTTTGAAAGAGAAGGCTATGAGTTTATGATCTGACTTGACAGGGGAAGGATATTCCTGTAGGACAGTACATATTGTTGCCACATTTATAAGGATCAGATCAAGAACATTTTGACCTTTAGTGGGCTCTTTGATTATCTGATCTAGTGAATTCTTACTGATGAAACAAAGGAATTTTTTTGATCATAGCCTACATTTACTGTATAGGTTTTCTCTTTTATTGATGGGTATTTATTGTCTCACAGGATAATATTTTTTTTGCTTATCCAGTGTATTTAAGAAACAGACGTGGTTTCTGCAAGTCATGAAGGGATGCCCTTTAACATGGTGTGATCTGATAGCTTTGTTCAGGCTGAGTTAAATCTCAGTAAGTTCAGCTTCTGTGTCTGTGGAATCTACCTTGGAGTAATGTGGCCTTTGATAAATACCCTGGTACAGAGGGGTTGATTTCTGCAGTCCTAAACTAGGTTTCCATAATAATACACACACGGATGTGCTGGAAATGCACAAGGGCTTCAAAGACAGGCAATTTGTTATGTGGACTTTTAGTGCTGAGCCCCAACCACACTGATATTGTCCAGTGCTATACTGGTTCTGATTTATAAGTTAGAACATTATTTAGATGGACTCTACCTAAAAAGGCAGTATGGAGGCAGAAAAGACTTTAGCCAGTATGCAGAAGCCTAGGAATGAGAGGTGCAGACCATCCTTACCAAAGCAAGCTGTGCAGCAGTTCATCCCATGCTGAAACATACCGGCTCCCCCTTGAATCACAACAGTTACTGAGAAATATTGTTGAAATTGATCACCTATTCCTTGTACGTCAGCATCATTCTTGGTGAAGAAAGGATTCCACTCAGTACCAGAATCTTTTCTGTCTTGTGACATGTATGAAGAGCTCAGAAATGTCTGTCTGCCTTCTTCTTAGAGTTTTGCATGCCATCTTACTTACACCCGCCTGAACTGCCACCATGCTGTAATCATTATTTGTTCATCTTAAGGTTCTTGAGGGCCTTTGAGATGTCAGACATCTTGACACTGGAAAGACAACTCACCATCACCCATTTTTTGTCCAGCCTTGTGAGGGAAGAGTCTGTATTTCTTTCTACAGAATCACCAGTCACCAGTACATTACTGTTAGTGGAGGGTTTAAGTATACTTGGTTTGGGCCAACATTTTTCCTGGTGACTCTCAATTGTGGATATAGCAGTATGAATTATGGCATTTACTTTACTTGTTTGACCATGAAGACTTAGGTAATGACTTTTTTACAGCCTCATAATAAGATAATTTTCCTTGTATTTGTGTGAAGTGTTATGTGTGGGGAAGTGCTCAAAGGCTGTGTTTTTGTGAAAGTGCTGCTTCCATCTTAGTTAAATATTTTCTTCTCTCACATTCATTGTTCATAACTACTATAGCAGTTACTGCACTACCTATGTAAACCAAGTGTTATGAGGTTGGCAAATAAGGGAAGACAATCTGCCTAACTTTCCATTTAGTCCAAGAATGTAGCAATCTGAGGAACTGAAACCTGTTTGAATGGTAACAGAGAGTAGACATTTGGGTACATAAGACTTATCTGAATGATATTATAAGATGTATCTGTTCATTTGTAGTGCAGTCGATAACTGATTGAGGTGATCTACAAAGGTAGAAACAGCTTAACAAAAAACGAATGTTGTCCTAAATAATGAGGAAGTACCTTTAGCATAGCCTGCAAATAGGTATGGCACTGGTTGGGTTTGCTAGGGGTAAAACTTCAGTCAAAGTACCCTTTGTCTATTGAGTGATGCTTTGTGCTGTATTGTGCTGTGCTGTCCAAATTACACCTCAAAGCAATAAAGCTGAGGTAAGAATTCAAGCAAAACAATACAACCCCCCCCCCAGATTTTAAAGAGCTTTGGACTCCAGGCAGCTAGTAATGCTAGTTTTCCAGAAATCGAAGCTGCTTATTATTTCCTAAAGAATATGCACTACTATCTCTCAGACTGCCTACATAATGAGGTAAGCATTTGCTGTATCAGTAAGTTATAAATAGCAGAAATTGAGAGAAAACAGCAGATTAAGCCCAGGGAAACAAATCAGCAATTAATGAATTCAGTAAGGTGACTGTAAAATTCAACACTTCAATTACTAGCAGAGAAAATGAAGTAAGTGGTCCCAAGCTTGATTAACTGGCACTAAAATGGCAGAAACAGTTTAAATAGAAAGCATCAGATTTAGCACAGATTTAGCAAAGAGAAGCAACAAAGCAATGAACATTATTTCAATTTCAGTATGGAAAACAAAAGAAAATAAGCAAAACTTATTTAAATAGCACTGAAAGCTAGGTGACAGTAAGTGCAGAAAAAATAATGGTACTTTCCTTATTTTTGCCCTTAAAGTGACATCAAAACTCAATTTTTAGCTTTTCCTGCACATGTGCACTGTGATAAGCCATTTGATTCTTATGGCAATGACAGCAAACAAGTCTGAGGACAAAATAACTTAGCTAAAAATTTTAAGAAAGCAACAAAAAAGTAGCTTTAGCTACAGCTAATAATACTTTCTAGGAATAGCATTTGCTTATTGTGTCTCACAGAATAGTTAAGCAATAACCCACACCTGGGTGTGAGTAATGCTGGATTTACCCACAGTTGGTGTGGTTTGGTCACAAGGGCGAAGCTCGAGTGGCCAAACAAAGACAACCGTGGGTAAATCCAGCATTACCCACACCCAGAAGTGGGTTATTGCTATTATACAATGACATTATTTAAGAAAAAAAAAACTACTTACTTTTCTTAAATAATGGCATTGTATAATGCCTCCTTGCTGCCCTTCCGCAGCTGTCCAGTATTCTGCGGCAGTTCTGATGTACTGTGCATGCATATGGTTACTCAGTACATCAGAACTGCGTGTGTGGAAGCAATGGAGAAAAGAAGATCTCCATTGCTTTTAAAAACTTGTCTCGCTATGTTAAAAGAGTTTAACATAGAGAGATAGCTTTAAAAAAAAAACAACAGAGATTTTCCTTTCTCCGTTGCTTTTTTTAAAGCTGTTTCGCTATGTTAAACTCATTTAACATAGCGAGATAACAGCAACGGAGCTCTTCCATTCTCCGTTGCTGTCCAAAAAAAAAGACATACTAATGGAAAAAGTCCGGGCGACCGGTCCTTTTTCAATTAGTATAAGTCTTTGATTTACAACATGCACGCTGACCAATCAGCATGCACGTTTTGAAATATTAATGAGGGATCGTTGTATAATCACCAGTATATCACAGACTGCCAACACACCTGGGTAAACCTCTGCTGTATCAGTAACTAAACTATAAATAGAAAAAATAAAGGGCAAACAGATTAAGCACAGGGAAACAAAACACTAATTAATACATTCAGTCAGGTGACTGCACAATTCAACACTTCATTAACAGCAAAGAAAATGAAATAAGAGATCAAAAACTGGTTTAGGCGCTATTAAAATGAAGGAACCGCTAAAATGGAGGGAAAGTAGTAGAGTTGGTAAAGGGAACAAACATATCAATTAAATAAATCAGTCAGGTGATAGGATTGTACAAATACAATACTTCATTTTCAGCAAAGAAATCAAACTAAAGTAAGCAAAACCTGTTTAAATAACATTAAAATGTGTAGTAATCAATAACCACTTTATTTTCAGGTGCAATATTTTTAATGAACTTTGGCTTACAAATGACAGCAAACTGGCCCAGCATTTTACATGTCTTTCATCTTCTGCCACATGCAGCAGAAGGGTCTGACACAATATGATAATGTTGACACTTCATGCATTTGTCTAGTTAACACTGTACCTCTCATTCACATGCTTACTTTCCCGAGCATTATATCACTTTTCAAACTTGCCATTCTCCTTGTGTTTTCCATCGCACACACACATCATTTGTTATGTATGTTGCTTCTTCACTAATTCCACATCACTGGCAGTTTGTCTAACAATTTACAATTAAATTTTCTTCAGATTGTAACTTTTGAGACACTTAATATCAGCCAGCCTACCAACAAATTTGTCTCGGATTTGTTCAGCCTATATTTCAATAAACCAACGATTTTCAGTCAGTTAGTTCAGGCAAGTACTATACAAAATCTTCAACAAATTCACATTTGGCTTGCACACATCTGTGGATGAAAGTTCTTTCATATACATTTCTTTTAGGCACACAATATTCATTGAGTTTACAAACTACCAACAAATATGAAATACTCTGTCCCTCTGAGAATAAAAATAGGCAGTAAATTGCATCCACTTCCTTGCAAATTGAACTAACAAAGTGTTTACCTGTATTTCCTCTATTTCTTTTTCCAGTTTGGTTACTACACTAAATCATGTCAACCTGTCCTTCTCTACTGCTCTGCATTCAGTGGAGTACTCTGACTTTAGTGACCCAAACTTTACCTGATATGACTTTTTTTTTGGGTAGTCAATTGCTTATTTTGTACTTTTACTTTATATTTATCTGTATATATTCTAAGTTTTTCTGCCTGTGCTTATATCTTTAGTTTATTATTTGCAATAGTGTACAATAGATCCTGGTCTGTTGTGACACTGCAAGTTGCTTTTATTGCATCTCTCTTTCTAAGCATTTTGTTGGTCTGTTCCCTCTTCTATATACTTCTATCAGTGACACTTTTTGTCTTAATTGCTTTATAATTTTCTCTATTGGATTATTCCATGATGGCATTTTATTCCTTCCCTTCCTTTCATAGGTTCATAGGTGTGTTCTAGGCTAATGGCCCTGGAGCCTTTACAATTCTAGCCCATAGGATTACCCTGACATCGTGCCACCTGACCTAAGTTTCCAGTGCCTTGGTCAGATAGAGCCACTGGAGTGATCCCGGGGTGAATTTTCTATTTCCCATCCACTCGTGAAGATTTCTCTTGAAGACGGCCAGTGAAGTGCTCTGTTTGACATGTTTGGGAAGTCTAATCCATAGCATGGGCAGTCTATGGGTTATGTATCTGTCCCTCCAGCATGTTCTGTTGATTCTGGTAATGAGGTTGAGGTCTCTGGAGCGTGTGGTGCAGAGGGATTGGGATTTCTTTAGATGTAGCATTTCTAACAGAGTTGGGTCAGACATGGCTTTGTAAGTTAAACAGAGATCATCTCTAAGTAGGCGATATGAGACAGAGAACAGTTGGAGTTTTTTTGAGTCTGTCCATATAGGACAACTGTTTAAGGCCTAGGATCCTCTTTGTGAGGTACTTTTGCGGTCTCTCCAGTTGTTGCAGGTGTCTAATGAGGTACATGCCAAATGAGGCATTATACTCGATGATTGGCCTAATGAGGGAATAGTAGAGGGAGGCAATGACCTCTTTCTTCCTGGATGCAAAACCCTTAGTAATGAGATCTGCCACATAGAAGGACTTTCTGACCACAGTGGCAGTCTGGTCATCAAAAGAGAGGTTGCTGTTAACCTGTGTTCCCAGATCTCTTATAATGCCTTCTATATTCAGTGGACTACCATCAATGTGGTTATTCATGGGAACTGGGTTTTTCCCAAAAGGGATGATGTTACATTTTTTTGGCATTGAGCTTAAGGCCATGGTTCTGACACCAATTGTAGATCTCAGTAAGGCCTTTCTGTAGGATGTCAACATCACTTGGGGAGTTAATAATGGCTCCCAATTTGCAATCATCTGCGAACTTTTCAGCCAGAGTCTCTTGTACTGGACTGGACTTCTGAGAAGTAGATACCAGACAGGAGAGAACCCAGGACTGATCCCTGTGCAACTCCACTCATGACTGGTCGGCAGTCTGACTTTGAGTCAGCTACATTCACACTGTTGGTTCTATCTGTAAGCCAGTTTGCAAACCACCTAGTGATATAGGGGTTGATGCCTAGCTTAGTGAGTTTTTCTTTGATTCCTGAATGGGGAGTGATATCAAAGGCCTTGGCTAGATCAAGGTAGGCTGTATGAACCACCTTGCCTTCATCCACAGCTCTGGTGACTAACTCAGTGACGTTGACCAAGTTGAGCAGGCAACTGTGTGGGATCCAGAGTTTGGAGATTCCCTATATCCTCGTTTATTAGGTCCATGATGATGATGGGTTCCATAGCTTTGCATATCAGACTTGTCAGGCTAATAGGGCAATAGTTCCCAGGGTCTGTAGTCGCTCCTCCTTTGTGGAGAGGGATGACTATAGCAGTGTGCCATTCAGTAGGGACAAAGCCTGAGGTGAGGCTGTGATTGAACAGGACATACAGGTGAGGTGCCAGTTCATTTTGTAGTTCATGTAGAATACAGCCAGGGATATTGTCAGGTTCCATAGAAGCTGTATTCTTGGCCTTGGACAGTGCTGTTTTAACCTGTGCAGCAGTAATACTGGGTGCTTGGCAATCTACTGGTATTTTGATTGATCATTTTGCGGGGGGAGAGGGGTAAAGTTGGCACTGAATCTGTCAGCCAGTATATTGGCAACATCTGTTTGCTCAGTATAGGAGGTACCACTGTGCAGTAGCTTAGAGAAAATCTGAGTATTTCCATGAAGGTTCTTTACATAACTATAGACGGCCTTGTGGTTGTATTTACTATCCACTGCAATTCTGTTTTCATAGCTAGCTTTAGATGATTTGATGAGAACTTTTTGTTGAGGCTGATAAGGGAATTTTTCCAGTCTTTGGACTTCACCTTATTCCGCATCAGTTTCCTCCTTCTGTTGTAGAGTTTGTTTATGGCAGGGGACCACCAAATTGGCTTCCTTTTTTGGAGGAGAGCATCTTTGTTCTATTGGGTATGGCGAGATCCATGCATATGTGTATGTGTTCGTACAGTGCATTGGTGTATGATTCAGTAGTCATGCAACTATTCTCCATTTGCATGGGTGCTGTTAAGTTAGCCACCTCTGTTCTTAGGAGCCCAAATTTAGCTTTGGAGAAGTTTTTCGTGGTGGTTACCTTTGCAGGGGTGGGGAGGGGATTTCCAGGATGATTAGTTTGTAGTCGGATATAACCAGGGAGGAGTTGACTATTGGTGTAGAGCAATGGTCGCCCATGTTAGCAATGACCAGGTCAAGGATATTGCTACCTCTGGTGGGGCTAAGAATGAGCTGTTCCAGGGCATTGGAATTAATGAACACCAGGAAACATTGGGCAGGTGTATTGGTACACGAATAGTTTTCCCAGTTAATGGAGGGGTAGTTGAAGTCACCCAGTATGAGTGTGTTAGGTTGGACCCTAATATTCTCCAGGATACTTAGGAACATGGATTGAGTGTCTTGGGACATGGTTGGGGACCTCTAACAGGCTATAACCTGAATCTCTGTCTTACCCAATGTTAGTTGCACCTGAAGTATCTCTGATGCATTATGTTGGGCTACCAGTTTGGAGGTGTGTGCATCTTTTATGACTATGGAAACACCACCACCTTTGAAGCTTTGGTCAAAGTTCTGGGGCCAAAAGGTGTGGAGTGAGTTATAGCCTGTTAGTGCAAGGGTGCTTTCTGCTGCCTTAAATCAGGTCTCTGTTACAGCACAAATGTAGATGTTCTTCATTTTAAGGAGTGCTTTGAGTGAATGCATTTTGAGATTTAGGCTTCTAGCGTTGAGCAGCATGACCCTCAGATTGCATTTGTTTGTAGCTGTTATGGTGGTAATTTGGTCTTTGGAAAACCATCTACAAAAAGCACTATAGGGGTGACAAGAGCCTTGGCCAGTATCTGGAAGCCCAGGGGAGACAGATGCAGGATATCTCTGGCAAAGCATCGAGGTCTGTCAATCATGTCATCCCAGACAGACAGATACTGGATCCCCTTAGAATGACACCAGAAAGTTAGCCAATTGTTTAAATCAATAATTTTCTGCTTGTCATTCTGGGTGATTCTGGGAGAGCTAGCTGATATGATGGACCGAAGGAAGGTTGGTATATTGTATGTGCAAGAGACCAGATGGAAGGGGAGCAAGGCTAGGTGTATCGGAGGTGGGTTCAAATTGTTTTATCATGGTGTGGATGGGAGGAGAAATGGCACAGGGGTTATCCTGAAGGAGCAGTATGCTAAGAGTGTTTTGGAGGTGAAGAGAGTGTCGGATAGAGTGATGTTTATGAAGCTGGAAATTGATGGTGTAATGATGAATGCTGTTAGTGCATATGCTCCACAAGTTGGGTGTGCGATGGATGAGAAAGAAAAATTCTGGAGTGATTTGGATGAAGTGGTGATGACTGTACCCAAGGGTGAGAGACTGGTGATTGGAGCAGATTTCAATGGGCATGTTAGTGAAGGGAACAGAGGGGATGAGGAAGTGATGGGTAGGTATGGTGTTAAGCAAAGGAATGCAAAAGGTCAGATGGTAGTGGATTTTGTGAAAAGGATGGACATAGCTATGGTGAATACGTATTTTAACAAGATGGAGGAGCCTAGAGTGACATACAAGAGTGGAGGAAGATGCACACAGGTGGATTATATCTTATGTAGAAGGGCCAGTCTGAAGGAGATTGGAGATTGTAAAGTGGTGGCAGGGGAAAGTGTAGTTAGGCAGCATAGGATGGTGGTTTGTAGGATGACATTGGTGATCAAGAAGAGGAGGGTGAGTGTGAGGGCAGCACCAAGGATCAAATGATGGAAACTGAAAAAGGGTAATTGTGAGGTGGAGTTCAGAGAAGAGTTAAGACAGGCACTGGGTGGCAGTGAAGAGTTACCAAATAGCTGGGTAACTACAGCAGAGCTAGTAAGAGAGATGGCTAGAAGGGTGCTTGGTGTGACATCTGGAAAGAGAAAGGAGGACAAGGAGACCTGGTGGTGGAATGAAGAAGTACAGGAGAGTATACAGAGAAAGAGGTTGGCAAAGAAGAAGTGGGATTGTCAGAGAGATGAAGAAAGTAGACAAGAGTATAAGGAGATGAGGTGCATGGCAAAGAGAGAGGTGGCGAAGGCTAAGGATAAGGCGTATGAAGATTTGTATGAAAGGTTGGACACTAAGGAGGGAGAAAAGACTAAGGATAAGGCGTATGAAGATTTGAATGAAAGGTTGGACACTAAGGAGGGAGAAAAGAACTTGTACCAATTGGCTAGACAGAGGGACTGAGCTAGTAAAGATGTGCAGCAGGCAAGGGTGATAAAGGATAATGAGGGAAATGTACTTACAAGTGAAGAGAGTGTGTTAAGCAGATGGAAAGAGTACTTTGAGGGGCTGATGAATGAAGATAATGAGAGGGAGAGAAGGTTGGATGATGTGCAGATAGTGAATCATGAAGTGCAGTGGATTAGCAAGGAGAAAGTAAGGATAGCTATGAAGAGGATGAAGAATGGAAAGGCTATTGGTCCAGATGACATACCTGTGGAAGCATGGAGGTGTTTAAGTGAAATATCAGTGGAGTTTTTAACTAGATTGTTTAATGAAATCTTGGAAAGTGAGAGGATGCCTGAGGAATGGAGTAAAAGTGTTTTGGTACCGATTCCTAAGAATAAGGGTGATGTGCAGAGCTGTAGTAACTACAGAAGGATTAAATTAATCAGTCACAGCATGAAGTTATGGGAAAGAGTAGTGGAAGCTAGGTTAAGAAGGGAGGAAATGATTAGTGATCAGCAGTATGGTTTCATGCCAGGAAAGAGCACTATAGATGTGATGTTTGCTCTGAGAGTGTTGATGGAGAAGTACAGAGAAGGTCAGAAGGAGTTGCATTGTGTCTTTGTGGACTTAGAGAAAGCATATGACAGAGTGCCTAGAGAGGAGTTGTGGTATTGTATGAGGAAGTCGGGAGTGTCAGAGAAGTATGTAAGAGTGGTACAGGATATGTATGAGGGCAGTGTGACAGCGGTGAGGTCTGCGGTGGGAGTGATGGATGCGTTTAAGGTGGAGGTGAGATTACATCAAGGATCAGCTCTGAGCACTTTCTTATTTGCAATGGTGATGGACAGGTTGACAGATGAGATCAGACAGGAGTCCGCGTGGACTATGATGTTTGCAGATGACATTGTGATCTGTAGTGAGAGTAGGGAACAGGTGGAGGAGACCCTGGAGAGGTGGAGATATGTTCTAGAGAGAAGAGGAATGAAGGTCAGCAGGACTAAGACAGAATATATGTGTGTGAATGAGAGGGAGGATAGAGGAATGGTGAGGATGCAGGGAGTACAGGTGGCAAAGGTGGATGAGTTTAAGTACTTGGGATCAACAGTTTACAGTAATGGTGAGTGTGGAAGAGAGGTGAAGAAGAGAGTACAGGCAGGATGGAGTGGGTGGAGAAGAGTTTCAGGAGTGATTTGTGACAGGCGAGTACCAGTAAGAGTGAAAGGGAAGGTCTATAAGAGGGTAGTGACACCAGCTATTTTACATGGGTTGGAGACAGTGGCATTGACAAAAAGGCAGGAGTCAGAGCTTGATGTGGCAGAGTTGAAGATGTTAAGATTTGCACTGGGTGTGACGAGGATGGACAGGATTAGGAATGAGTATATTAGAGTGTCAGCCCAGGATGGAATTACTGGAGACAAAGCCAGAGAGGCAAGATTACATTGGTTTGGACATGTGCTGAGGAGGGATGCAGAGCATATTAGGAAAAGGATGCTAAGGATGAAGCTGCCAGGTAACTGGAAAAGATGAAGGCCTAAGATAAGGTTTATGGATGTGGTGAGAGAGGACATGCAGGTGGTTGGTGTGACAGATCACGATGCAAAGGACAGGAAGAAATGGAAACAGTTGATCCGCTGTGGTGACCCCTAATGGGAGCAGCTGAAAGAAGAAGAAGATTCTGGGTGATGGTAGGATGCTGCTCAGGGCTAGGGTCTTACCCGCCTGGGCTACATAATCCATGTCTCTTTTCATGTAGTCCAGGGGGGTATGTCTCAGGTCATTCACACCCACATGTATAATGACAGAGTCATATTTGCACCTGTTGTTGAGGGACCTGAGTGTGTGCATTATATGTTGGATCTTGGCACCTGACAGGCAGCTGACTGTTACTTTCTCCTTATTCAACCTAGTGAGTGGGACATCAGTATGCCTCACTATCGAGTCACCTATGACTAGTGTATTGGGCATGCTGTTATGCCTTAGCAGCTTTTGTTGAGTGGCACACTGTTTAGGAGAGTTATGTGTCTTATGATTAGTGTTGTGTTGTGGTGGTCGAGTGCATTTCTGCCTTGGAGTTCTCTACTGTTTGGGTAAATTTTTATTGAGAGCCTCCTTGAAGGTGTGTGTGTGGTTTGTGTTTTTATGTGAAGGCAGTGCTGGTGTGTGTTTTGGAGGCCTATGTGTTTCATGTGGTGTGGTGCAGGTGTTGACTTCTCCTCTTGACCAGCATTCTAGTCTTGGCTGGAGAGTGTGTGGCTTCCAATTTGTCTATGTAAGTGCATCTCTTGCAAGTCTGAGTGTTAGGAGGTAAGAGGAGAGGGTTGTCAGTGTACATGAAGCAGTTGCTACATTGCCTCAGGATGCCGAAGTTCACCAGGTTAACATGAGAAAGCACAGGGAACTGACCTTTAGACATGCCTGGAGGGGTGGTCATTAATAATAAATACTGGAGCTGTTTCCTTGTAGAACATTTAGTGCTGGTAGCTCTTTTATGTGCTACAATAATTGCTACAAGAAGTCTGATATGGTAAAGTGCTAGACTAATAAGCTAGTAAAAGTGCAGGAGAGGAGAGAACTAGCAGATCTAAGGGAAAATTGAAGAGCAGACTTTGGCACCTCTCAGAAGCATATAAACAGTCCTGTATACAGCAAATCTGTATCTGGACTAGACTAGTTACAGGAAAGGCAGGAAACAAGCACAACATGGGGTTTTAAACCAAATAGTTGGAAAAGATGGAAAAACTGCCCAAACAGCCAATAAACTAAACATTCTGGGCCAGAAACCACTCTTCTTGTGGTAGATAGGCTACCTAGTGCTTACCACAAGCTAGAAGGCTTCTCTCCAACACAGAAAGGCTTGGGGGCCCAGAAGCTTACATACAATCCTGGATACAGCAAATCTGTATCTGGACTAGACTAGTTACAGGAAAGGTGGGAAAAGTGCAAATGTGGGCTTTTAGACCAGAAAGTTGAAAGTGATTGAAAAACTGCCCAAACTGCCAATAAACTACAATTTCTGGGCCAGAAACCACTCTTGTGGTAAATAGGCTACATTGTACTTACCACTCCCATTGATAAGCTAGAAGGCTTCCCTCCAACACAGAAAGGCTTGGGGGGGGGGCTCAGAAGCTTACATACAGTCTTGGATACAGCAAATCTGTATCTGGACTAGACTAGATACAGTAAAGGTGGGAAACAACTGCAAATGTGGGCTTTTAGACCAGAAAGTTGGAAGAGATGGAAAAACTGCCCAAACGGCCAATAAACCACAATTTCTGGGCCAGAAACCACTCTTGTAGTAGATAGGCTACCTAGTGCTTACCACTCCCACTGATAAGCTAGAAGGCTTCCCTCCAACACAGAAAGGCTTGGGGGGGGGGGCTAAGCTTACAAACTGTCCTGGATACAGCAAATCTGTATCTGGACTAGACTAGTTACAGAAAAGGCAGAAAACAAGCTTAGAATTATTATTATTTTTTTTGTTGCAGAAAATCAACTAAAACAGCACTAAAAACAATTCAAGTGCAGTACAAGCTCGCACACTTGAGTGTGCAGCAATATTAAAGCAATTTATTCAAACTGTATTCTGAATTGAATTCAATTATTGTTTAATTCAACTCTGAACAGTTAAAAAGTGCCATAAAATATACCTATCAGCTGAGAAGCACACTTAGTCAGAACACAAAGTGAAGTGGAAAGGGAGAAAGGAGAATCAGAAGATAATTCAAAGTTAAGGGCCTATGTGGGTTGGCATACTCAAATGTTCTCTCTGTATTAGGTAGAATGAGCTAATGACACTAGACTGGGATAGAGCTGAACAGATGGGACTGGTAGGAGTGTCTGAAATCAAAATATGATCTCACTGCACTCGGTTGAGTGAGCAAATGAGATAGACCCAGGAGGAGCGTTCAAACACAAATTTACAGGAGGGGCAGGCAATTCCAAAGCCACCAACAAATAAATAAACAGAAAAATAAAATGTAATACTATCTTATAACACTGCAAGTTTGTGCTTATCTCAGCTTGTATAAAGTTGATGTAGGTATATAACAGCTAACCAAACAGGTCAAATATTCAGCTATTCAGCAGAAATAAATTCAGAGATAAGTGATTAAGACTTATAAGCACAGAGAAACCCTCTAGGCTAAGAGTTCAACACTGAATATCAATGAAGTGGCAACAATAACCCCCACTTACTGCAGAGAGACAGAGATATCACAATATTCAGTGAAGCAAATAAACAGAAAAATAAAATGCAGTACTATCTTTAACACAATATTCAATGAAACAAATACATAAACAGAAACATAAAATGCAGTACTATCTTATAACACTACAAGTTTGTACTTATCTCAGCTTGTAATAAAGTTGATGTAGGTCTATAACAGCTAACCAAACAGCTCAAATATTCAGCTGTTCAGTAGAAATAAATTCAGAGATAAGTGACTAAGACTTATAAGCACAGAGAAACGCTCTAGGCTAAGAGTTCAACACTGAATATCAATGAAGTGAGAACAATAGCCCCCAATTACTGCAGAGAGACAGAGAGATCACAATATTCAGTGAAGCAAATAAATAAACAGAACAATAAAATTCAGTACTATCTTTAACACAATACTCAATTAAACAAATAAATAAACAGAAAAATAAAATGCAGTACTGTCTTATAACACTGCAAGTTTGTACTTATCTTAGCTTGTATTAAAATTGATGTAGTTATATAACAGCTAACCAATAGCTCAAATATTCAGCTATTCAGCAGAAATAAATTTCAGAGATAAGTGACTTAGACTTATAAGCACAGAGAAACCGTTTAGGCTAAGAGTTCAACACTGAATATCAATGAAGTGAGAACAAGTCTCCACTTACTGCAGAGAGACTGAGAGATCACAATATTCAGTGAAGCAAATAAATAAACAAAAAAAATGAAATGCAGTACTATCTTTAACACACAATATTCAATGAAACAAATAAATAAACAGAAAAATAAAATGCAGTCCTATCTTATAACACTGCAAGTTTGTACTTATCTCAGCTTGTAATAAAGTTGATGTAGGTATATAACAGCTTCCCCGTATTACTCTGCATTTTTTGGTAAGACTTTATCTGTTATTAATTTAGCTGCACAGTAATATAGTCTGCTTACTTCTATTATATCACATGAATTTCTGTTATGATCTTGATTACTATGTTCAAGTGTTTTACCAGACTACTAGCATTTTAGGTCTTATTTACTTTCTGTAATCTATTTCTTTTATCGGCCTTAGTATATCTCTATCTGTGAGGCTGGCAGCCCAGTTAGCTGGAATTTTGTAAATAATTCTATATCATTTGTGAATATTAATATGATTTATATGCATGTCTTACAAATATAAGAGAACTATATGTCATGTCTATATTAAACTACTGGTGCAGATGCGTTTGTTGATCTGTATGTTCTGTACTGAGCTTCAAGAATGCAACCACAGTGTACCCTACTGGAAAAGAACAGAGTTAACTTGCAAACTCTAAGAAAATAAGTGAATTAGTTTATGACTGTGTTTATCTCAGTTTCACTGAAGGAGACAGGATGTCTACAGCTAAAGGCTCCTTTCTATTGTCTGGAAACAGAAATAATTACAGGTTTCAAATGTAAAAGTGTTTAACTGTTTTATGACTTTCAGTTTTAGATAAATGTCTGAGAGATAAGTATTTTTGACACTGAGGTGCTAAATTTTAAGTTTCTGTTAGTCTGGGAACTGAAGGCAGGTGACGAATAGTGATGTCATCCAGCTGATCCAGCAGTAATGTGTTGTTATTAACTTAAGAGCTATCTCTCAGAGAAAGTCTGGGCATTTTGTATCTTGTCTTGGATCTGAAAACATCCATTCAGCTCTTCTCATCTATATTTGCCTTGCTCTGTAAGTAAGACTTAGGTATAGTATTTCTCTTAGAGATAGATAAGAATATAGCAAGATTAGTTTAGATGTTTTCTGTATTTATGCAAGTCTGTCTTGCAATGTTATTTTAAAATATTTCCTGTGATTCTGAACTCTGTTGTCACTGTATTGACTTGTTGAGTATTGTCTTGTTCTTTTATTATTTATTATTAAATATATTTAACCATTTTAAATGTGGCTGGATTGTTTAGAGATATTTAAGCTCTTAGAGCACTTGCATATGTATTTGGTGACACTGTATAGGCCACTCCTAAATAGCCTTAAAAGTCTTGGCCACACTTACCATTTGGATAATAGTAACATTATACAGTAGAATTGGTCATACTTTGTAAGGGCCTTATAGTAGCTGATAAGTAGTGGTTGGTGGCAGATGGTACTACCTTATAGTCTGGGCAGAAGGGGGCATAGCTAGTGAACCTGTGCCAGCCTTCCCCAGGAGTGTCTGTGTGTTTGTATATAAATCAAATCTCAAACTGTGTGTGTGTGTGTGTGTGTGTGTGTGTGTGTGTGTGTGTGTGTGTGTGTGTGTGTGTGTGTGTGTGTGTGTGTCAGCTACTTGGGCAGGGACACGAAGCACTGGTTGAACAGAGAGGGTGCTGGAGGTTTTGGCATGACCACTTGGCTGAGATCTTAACCCTTTAGCTCTGCCAATGAGGTGTCTTAGTGGGGATCTGGAGAAAGAGGGAGAAATCAACACTAGACTGTGATCTCTGTATGCTCTTAAGGGAAACTGTACTTTACTGTGTGTGTACTTTTCATCTTCCCGATGTGCATGACCCTCACTGATGATAGTGGTGAGGATTGAGGCTCCATGATTACTGAACAAGTGCAGGGGTGTCACACTATCCATCTCAATTAAATCAAGCATCTTTTCCCTTAAATAATTTTCTTCTAAACTGAAGGCACATCTTTGAACTCTGTTTCCAGTGGGCATTCTAAAGAAAGTTCCAGACCACCTTCCCATGACATATTCTCATCTGCATTTCGTGTCATTTGTTCTTCTTTCATATGGACCTCATTGACCTCATTCCACAACACTGACTGCAGCAGATTTGCCACTGTTTCTTGCTCCATTCCTTTTGGTACAGCTTCAACTAAACATTTGTACTGGTTTCATACAGAAGGCTCCAGAGCATCTTCATATAGTGAGTGATCATATGCTTCCTGTTTTGTCTGTTTCCCCTTAATTTGGGGACTCGTTGCTCCATCTTGCTGTGACATTAGCTGATTTGGATTTTCTACGCCAAACTTGAAGAATCCTGGCCTCTGGTAGACAACTTTCCATTAATTTCTCCTTGTTCAGCCTGGTGAGTGGAGTATTCTAATGTCATATAATGGAGTCCCCTATGACTAGAGTTCTATGTAGTGCATTAGTTTGCTTATGGCTTGGCAGTTGATGATCCACTGGTTATTGCTGTATGTGCATTATTAGGTGTTTCTGTTGGGTTTTTGGATTTGCTGAGGCTACCTTTTGCAGGTCAAATGTTTGGGAGGTTTTTGGGGTTTGGGAGAATTGCAGTTTAGTTCCTCATCATAAGTACCTCTATGTGCAGGGTGCAAAATATCTGTGATGGATGTATCGTGCATGTCTTTGACAATCAGATTTTTATTATGAGTGTATGTGAGAGTTTTGCTTCCTGAGATGTGTGCACACACACACACACATATATATATATATTTAGATGTTATGGTCTTGATGTTTTGAGTTTAGATGTTATGACCATTCAATATTTTGATAGGTAATCATATATATATATATATATATATATCACTTGCTTACTGTATTGTTTGTTAAAGGGTTAAATGACTGTCAGTGAACATTAGACAATTGTTATATCGTCTCAATATTCCAATACCCACCAAACTGGCTGTAGGGAAATTGGGAAGGTGCATATCCATGATGTCAGATGCTTTATTGGGTGAGCTACTAGGGTATGCTGTACAAGGGGTTAATAGTTGGTTGACTAAGGGTGCTTTTGGAGATAAAGACTAGACTGGGCTATAAAATGCTAAATTCAATGGGGGAATGCTCCTCAACACAACTAGCTGGGCAATACTACAAAAAGCGCAAACTAGTTTCCCTACACTCACCAAGTTACCGGTACAATTTCAAGATATACCTCCGAACCTCTTAGTGTAAGAAATCTGGACAAATCCATAAATAATGAGGGGCCAAGGCCCAAAATTAAGGTCAGTTTTTAAATATTGCTCAAATAAACTTAGAAATGTGTTAGAATAATAGATTTGGTATTATCATGATTTTTCTGAAGGTTATGAAATCTGAAACTGAAATGTCTGCTATTATTGCTATAACAACCAAAACAAAATGACCAGTGAAAAACAGCTCTACTTTCCAAATACACTTTTAATCAAAGAACACACTTATCTTAGCGCCTCGGCCGTAGCCTTTACAGAGTAAAAATTTATTTGGAAAGTAGAGCTGTTTTTCACTGGTCATTTTGTTTTGGTTTTTATAGCAATTTATCAGTTCAACAAGGAGTGGTTACATTTGTCTGCTATTATTTTCTGACTTTAATCTTCAATTATTTGCTTAAAAAACAAAAAAATGTTAGAGGATGAGAAAAAAAATATGAGATAAAAATCTGGGCACTCTGTGTAAATCTGGACAGTTGAGAGTTATGGTTTTAGAAGTGGTTATATAAGGAAAATTTGGTTTCTAACCATTTGTGTCTATAAAGAGCATTACAAGCCACATTACAAGCCACTTACTTTATGTGTTTCCCAAGTCAGGTAGACCAGGTCACAACTTACTGACACTAGATGGAATATCCCTGCCCTGTTAATGTAAAAACACCAAAAAGATTGCTTGAGAGTGTGTTGCTCAAAAACAGGTTAAACAAACTACCTGGACAAGGCAGTTTTAGGTATTAGGGGCCTGTAAAGTGAAGCAAAGTGCAAAATCAGCAAATAAAACTAAATTAAAGCAGTAACACTCTAAAACATTTAACTGATATAGAAAACAATAAAATAAATATTTTATCTGACAAGGATGGAGCAGAATTAGTTCAGGACCCTCTCAGAGTGTGGAGATAGCAGCTGTGGGAAGTAAGCAGGAGACAGATTGCAGTGAGTGAGGTTTTCTCAAGAGCAATACTGGATTTCTTGTGGGCGCTCAACATTAC
>NC_056725.1:179812441-179847441 GCF_019279795.1 Protopterus annectens | reverse complement strand
TCCAGCCACAATGTAAAGTAATGAAAAAGATTTAATAATAAGTAAAATGATTATAAAAATGTAAATCAATAACTTTCAATAAACTCCAGCATTCAGTCACTAGAAATATATAATTAAACTGTAAGTTAGAATTTATTTAACATTAATTTACCAGGAAATTCTGACTTGGAACAAAGCCAACTTTCAGCATAGGCCCAGGAAAAACACTCCACATGCATGTCTTTGTAATGTGGGAGGAAATCCACACACATGCAGGGAGAATATACAGACATCACACAGAAGGCACACCATCCAGGAACTGAAGAACCTTTTACTGTGAGGCAACAATGCTACCACTGCACCACTGCAGCATCCAACAAGTTTTTAAAATGTTAAAATGTTAGAAGTCCATCATCTCTATCTAATTAACTAAACTTTCCTAGTCTAACTAGAGAATACTGCCTCTGATCTAATCTAAAACACAGCAGCAAGGCAAAAGCAGGCTTACAGTTTTTGGTGACTTCTTTTTCCTTGGGTATCCACTGAGTGCAACTCTTCACTAACTGCTGCTCTTCACAAACTGCTCAGTACTAACAGTCTCAACTGTCTTATTTTAAAAATAATAGTCAGCTGTTTGAAAAAAAAGTTATTTTTCCTGTCAATCAGCTGTTCAAATAATCACCTAGCAGCCAGGAACATTCTAATGACATCACCTACTGAACAGCTGATTCCTCACAGACAGTTTGTATTTTAAAATCTCCCTCTCAAACATGCACAATTAGAAATGTATCAAAGCACTGACAGAATATTTTAAATATTCTGTATAAACAGGAAAATACTCAACATTTTAAAAATGTATTTACAATTTCACAATTGGACATGCTGGCATATAGTACAAGTTAATCTGAGAATATTTAGAAATCTTCTGCCAGACGTGCTAACACAGATGACAGTGTTTTCATTTTCTTCACATTTTTCTCCCCTTATGACTGAAGCACAATTTTCAAGTGACCCTTGAAAACTGACAATTGAGGAAAATGGGTCTGTCTGGGAATATCAACCCACTCCTCTCCTGGGCAATCCATCTGCATTGGCATTATTAACCCACTGCAGTTTTCTCCTTCTGAGAAAACTTGGATGAGCACAGCCCCAACCCCATAATTTGAAGCACCTACCTGTACTATAAATTCTTTATTGTAATCTGGGCTGACTAACACAGGGGGCCTCCCAAAATCTCTTTAAGTTTTTGAAATGCTTGTTCACAATCAGTGGTCTACACTACCTTGTCCAGTTTATTCTTCCTAGTTAGGTCAGTAAGGGGTGCAGCTATGGTAACGTAATTGTGTACAAATTTCCTATAGTACCCCGCTGTCCCTAGAAATGTTCTCACTTGTTTCTTAGTAATAGGAACCAGCAACTCTTGAATAGTTTCCACTTTGATGGGTTCTGGCCTAATTTTACCACTTCCCAGTCTGTGTCCTAAGTAAGTGACCTCTGCCATACCCACTTGACACTTACTGGATTTAATGGTTAACACTGCCCTACTTAATTTATCCAAGACCTCCCTAACATGTTCATCTGCAAATGGCTGTAGCATAGTCTTCAATGTAGAGTTTAACCTCTCCACAAGACCATTAATCTGAGGATGGTAGGGGGTGGTCTTTAGATGTTTCACTCCACAATACTTCGACAGACAAGTCAGCAGGTTTGACATGAAGTTGGCACATTGGTCAGTCAGCATTTCCCATGGAAAATCTACTCTGCTGAATATTCCTAGCAAAGCACGTGCCACCTTTTCTACATCAATATCACCTGCAAAAGGAATATTAGGGACTATAGTTAGAAGTGGCAGATGGTAGGATCTAGGCTCCACCAACTGCTGCACTGCCTCAACTTCAAGCCTTCCCTTAAGAGTCCACTTTCTATACAGCAAACTTTCTTTCTCTGCCTCAATATACCCTTCCCAAGGAATATCAGGGGCTATAGCTAGAAAAGGCAGATGGTTGTCTCTAGGCTCTACCAACTGCCATACTACCTAACCTTCCAGCCCTCCCTTAGGACTCCACTCTTTTTACAACAAACATTTGCTCCCATATACAAACTTCCCTCTTCCTTGAGCCTCAGGCACATCCTTAGTCACCTCCCCTCAAGCTTTGTAATGTAGGGTCCATAAGTTGATCCTGTCTTAACTGGACATTTGTGAACCTCCTAAGCTCCCCTTCTGCAGGAAACTTAATAGCTTCTGACAGCTGTACCTCACTGTCAGTCTGGATACTATCACTCACCTCCATCCTTGCAGTCACTGTGTTCAAGGGAACATCAGTACCTACCAGCAGCTGTGGCTCACATTCAGACTTACTGCTACCAGATAGCACCTTCTCTGAAACAGCCACCATGCCAGTCCCCGCTTCAGGTATGAGATATTTTTGGGTCTCTCCCAGACTATCGGACCTACCTTTTTCCAAACCTGTCTGCATGTCACTGCATTAACACAAGGTACTGCATCATCAAAGTCATTCCCTATCAGGACACCTGCAGGAATATCCTCAAACACACCTACTTGCTGGCTTCCTCTTCCACCTTCCCAGTCAAGAAGAACCCTAGCCAAAAATATTTGGAATGGGGTTCTTCCCAATGCTTTGAAAGGAGTGGACTGCCAAGCAAGTACTGCTATTCTCTAACCACTTACTGTTACTGAGAAAATTGTTGAAATTGATCATCTTTTCCTTGTATGTCAGCATCATTCTTGGTGAAGAAAGGATTCCACTCAATACCAGAATCTTTTCTGACTTGTAACATGTATGAAGAGCTCAGAAGTTTCTTTCTGCCATCCCTGTTTTGCATGCCATGCCATTTCATTTATACCCGCCTGGAATGCCACCTTGCTGTAACCATTATTTGTTCATCTTAAGGATCTTGAGGGCCTTTGAGATGTCAGACATCTTGGCACTGGAAAGACAACTCAGAATCTCCCATGTTTTGTCCACCCTTGTGAGGGAAAAGTCTGTATTCTTTCTACAGAGTCACCAGTCACCACTACATTACTATTAGTGAAGGGTTTAAGCATACTTGGTTTGGGGCAGCATTTTTCCTGTTGACTCTCAATTGTGGATATAGCAGTATGACTTATGGTATTTATATTACTTGTTTGACCATGAAGACTTAGGCAAGGACTTTTTTACAGCCTCATAATAAGATCATTTTCCTTGTATTTGTGTGGAGAGTTGTGGAGGGGGGGTGCTCAAAGGCTGTGATTTTGTGAAAGGTTACATTCATCTTAAATATTTGCTACTCTCACAGTCACTCCCCGGGATTCATGAAGCTTGCGCCAGGTGCAGGCATAGCATCGGAGTTCTAACACCAAATATGGCCGCTGAGCGATTTAGGTACGAGCTGTTTCCATGTGCACTACCTGCGTACGCTATGCCAACACAACTCTTGAGCCATGTATGCTTATTACCTCATGTGCAGCAGTGTAGCGTGGAAATGAAGGTATGTAGCGATTCAGGAAGTGGTGCAGGCATAGTGTAAGCATGCAGAAATGTAAACCATAGAAAATGGTTTACATTTTTGCAAACAAAAAATCGGAGCCATGACAGCCGACCAAACACATGTATTATAATGTTAATATATGCCAATGGCTAAATATATAGCCATTGGCATAAAAAAATCTATAAAATATAAAATTAACATTTGATATATATAGTCACTCTATCGCGGCATGGAAGCGCAGGGCAGCAGTGCGCAAAGGGGATCGCAAGGAATATATAAAAATATAGAATAAAACTGCAATAAAACACATATCACGATTTCCCCATAATAGTCAATGGCAGGCATATTACACCATACTCATGGCGTAAGGGTTGTTAAGGGGCAGTGACAGTGTTATGTGCAGTAGCTAGGAATTAGTAGGCAATGCCATGCAAATGAGAGGAGAAATAGTGAATCACAGATTCCCTGCTGGTGTAAGGATGCACCTCACAGCGTAGAGTTATAACACCGAGGTGAGCACTTGAGATAAAGATGACATCAAGAGAAGGGTGTGTTGCCATTGCTGTAAGCACAGTGGAACATTGCTAAACCGGTCTGCCCCTAGCTAGGCAAAGCTGCAGGATAGGGGTGTGTCGAATTGCCCATAGCTATGCTTAGCTGAGCATGCACAAGGTAACTGAGTATGCATATTAACGGAGATGAAAAAGTGCGTAAACCCAGTAAATGGGTATGTGCGTCACGCACTGCAGCCGAAACAGGAAGGATATAGGAAAGAAATAAGGAAATGCTGCAGCAGTGAAATTGGAGTACAAATGACTAATTAACACCTAGGAACCTACAGTGGGTCATTGACAACAGCTAACAAGGTTGCAAGCAGCTACCTGCAGAACAGGGAAGGGGAGGGGCTGTACTGCAAAGAAAACAGCAAAGTGTCAAAGCAGAACAAAGGCGATATGCAGTATATCAGCTACAAGGCACATTTCATCATGACTGGGTAGGGAAAGTACAAAACAAGAAAGACGGCAAGTGGATGTATGCCTGATAATGGGCGGGGAGCCAGGTCTAAAAGTGAATTAAAGGGCAACAGATTAATCAAGGCAGGCAAATAGATCTCCACAGTAAAGGCCCCACACTTGCAGTACTCATTGCAAAACCCATAATTATGACACGCAGCCGCTGGAATAGTTCATACACACCCAATTATATCAGCAGCATCCATAGCACAATACTATAAAGTGTGAAAGCACCTCACACACATTTGTGTATTCTCATACACTCTGCACCAGTGGTGTATACAGACAGGGAACTTTTATTATGTACATGTTCTTGGCTGCCATAGCTTTGATCCACCAGCATGTGTTGGAGACTGAAGGTGGTGTGGAGGATGATGCACACAACCACCACAGGCACAGGAGGAGAGTGTTCAGACCCAGGGTAACCTACCAGGGGCTACATGATCTGGAGATAGTAGAGCATTACAGGGTGGACAGAGACATCCTCCAGCAACTTGTGGAGCTATGTTGGCCACACTTCAGAGCCAGAACAAACAGAGGGGATCCCATCCCAGTGGATACAAATGTATGTGTAAGCCTGAGAATACTAGCTACAGGTACCTTTCAAAGACCAACTGGGGATATCATGGGTATCTCACAGGCATCAGCATCCAGGGTACTACACCAGTTCCTGGATGCCATGTTACCACATGCCAAAGAGCACATATACTTCCCCTGAACACAGGAGGAGTTGGCCAGCAATATGCATCTCTTCCACTGTGTGGCAGAATACCAGGAGGTACTGGATGCAATAGACTGCATGCACATACACTTCAAGTCACCACCCGGTGAGCAGGGAAGGCGCTACATAAACCGCAAGGGATACCCCTCCATCAACTGCCAGGTCATGTGCAATGCCCAGGGCATTATCATGGATGTGTGTGCTGGCAGCCCTGGAAGCTATCACAACTCCCACATCTGGCATGCCTCACAGCTGTATCAATTATTTGCCAGAGGGGACATCTCAAATGGCCACCTGGTGGGGGGTGCTGGCTATGCACTGGAACCGTGGATGATGACTCCCATCAGAAATGCACACACACCAATGCAGGAATGCCCTAATGAGGCACACACACAAATCAGAATCATCATAGAGTGTGTGTTTGGGATGCTGAAATCACGGTTCCGTTACTTGGACATATCTGGTGAAGCCTTGCAGTACTCTCCAGGCACATGTCCACATCTTCATAGTGTGTGCTACACAATATGGTCCTGCGGAAACAGCTGCAGCAGGGACAGAATGGTGAAGGCCCTTACAGCCCACCACCATTGCCAAGAGCCCCACAGGCACAGAGGTACTCAGACCACGAACACCCTGAGCCAGCCCCAGTAGGCAGATGGAGACTTGCCCAGTATGCCCATGCCTTGGCAAAGAGGGAACGTATAGCACACACACTGACAGTGTAGGCACCTAGGGACTGACACCTTTCTCCACCTGCACACACAATAAAAATGGATGGCACACACACAAGACTACCTGTAAATTGTCATGTATAGGCAGTCTACTGTGTGCATCCAACATAGGCAGCCCTCAACTATTGCACACACAACAGCTATTGGCACAAAGTAAGTCAACACCTGAACAGTAAATTAAGCTATCAGCATATGCAGATACTGTATGTATAGATTCATAGGTAGGTACTTGGCCAACTGCTAGACGCCATTCATAAGGCAAGCCAAAATGTGTCAGCTTTTGCCACCCCATTGATTCATTAACCATCCCTCTGTGGAGCAGAACCAATGGCGGGATCCCTGGGGTGAATCTACTGTTACCCATCCACCCTTCAAGGTTTCTCTTGTAGAGTGTTAGTGAGGAATGTTGTTCCAAAGTATGGGCAGTCTCTGTGACAGGAAGCTGTCCCTCCAGCATCCTCCAGTTATTGTTGTGGCAAGGTCAGGTCACTACAGTGTGTGGCTCACTGTGACATGGATTCCCATAGGTGGAGCATATCCATCAAGCCTGAGTTCGACATGGCTGTGTTGGTCAGTGGAGATCATCTCTTGGTAAACGAGATGCCACTGAGTAAAGCAGGAGTTTATTCAGTCCGGCTGCATAGGCCATATGTTGGAGGCCAGTATTCCCCTTGGTGAGGTACATTCGTGGACCCCCCAGCTGTTGGACGTGTCCTCTGAGGTACATCCCACATGGGTTATTATACCCTATGATGGGACTGATGAGTGATGAGTAAAGGGGCACTATAACCCCAGTATTACTAGATGGGAATCCTTTAGTAGTCAGATGGCCTACATAGATGGATGTCCTAATGACTGTGGAGATATGATTGTCACAGGGGAGATCACTATCTACCTTAGTCCCCAGATACCCCATTACCTCGTCTGTATTACAGTGGCTGCCGCTCATGTGTTAATATGTGGGTTCCAATTCCACAATGGAATGACCATGCAGTTAGTGGCACTTGGCTGGAGGCCATGTCATTGGCACCCTGTGACATTCTCTGTGAGGCCCCTTGAAGGATGTCCATGTCAGCTGGACTATCAATCATGGCTCCCAGTTTGCAGTCATTGCCAAACATGGTCTGCTGTAGTCCACCTGTGTTTGCCTGTACATCTGAGATGTATATGCCAAACAGTAGGGCACCCAGGACTGAGTCCTATGGGACACCAGTCATGACTGTTCAAGAGTTAGACCTGGAGACCGCTAGTCATACTATGTGGGTTCTGTGTGTGAGCCCACTGGCAACCCAACCTGTGATGTATGTGTGAATGTACAGGCTGGTGTGTTTATCAATAATACCTGAGTGGGGCATGGTGTCAAAAGCCTTGGTGAGGTCCAAGTAGTATGTGTGAACCACCTCCCTTGTCATCTAATGTCTTGGTGACTGTATGTAAGATGTCAAACAGGTTCAGTAGGCATGAACTGCACTCAACCAAGCTGACCTGGGTTGGGTCACGTGTTCGAAGGTTACCAATGTCATTGTTAATGAGTACCATGAGAATGCAAACCATAGCATTGCAGACCAGGCTAGTCAGGCTTATGGGGTGGTAGTTACCATGGTCAGTTGTGATTTCACCATGATGGAGTGGAATAACCATTGCCACACACCATTGTATGGCCATGTAGCCTGTGGAGAGGCTGAGGTAGGAATGCTTAATTAGGTGGGGGGCAGGTTGTCTTGTACAGTTTGCAAGATGCAGTCTGGGTCAACATCTGCCTCCATTGATGCTGTGTTCTGCTGTTAGAGAGGGCCATTTCCACCTGTGTGTCTCTGATGGTTGGGATACCGTACCTTTTGGGTAGTGTTGTGGGCTCTTTAGCGGGTGAAGTATGCACCGAATGTATCTGCAAGAATGTTGGTGATATCAGTAGGCTCAGCATATTTTGTGCTATATTTCACTGACACAGTGCAAATCTGTGTGTCACCATGTAGATCCTTGACATAGCCAAAGAAGGCTTTGTGGTTATCTTTCGAATCCTTGTGTATTCTCCTGCTGATGTTAGCCTTGGATGATGTCATGAGGGACCTAAATACCATACTAATAGTGGTCATGGATGTCTGCCCTTTGTGTGATTTGCTGTGTGCCTGGAACACTGTCCTACGTCTGTAGTATAGCCTGTTTATTGCAGAGGTCCACCAGACTGGTGTCTTTGTCTAGGAGGAGTGAGTCTTGGTTTACCAGTGATGGCACGAGCCATACAGCCATGTAGGTGCTTATAGACTGCATCTGTAAATCTGTCTGTATCTTGAGCAGTGTTTCCTCTTAGAGTGGGGGCTGTGAAACCCCCCACACCTGTCACTAGTAGTGTAAATTTAGCTGTAGGAAAAGGTATACACTGTGGTATCCTTGGGTGGGGAAGATGCTAGGGTGTGGAAACAGTGAATAGTTCATGGTCAGATGTAACCAGTGACCGGTTAACCTGCACTGTGGTGCACCTGTTGCCAATGTTGGTGATTACCACATCTAGTAGTTTCCACCCCATGTTAGGGAGGTTACCACCTGAAACAGGGCATATGAGGTGATACATTCCAGGAAGCGCTGGTCCTGGAAGTGGGTACTTGAGTACATTTCCCAGTTAATGGTATGGTAGTTGACATCAACCAATGCCAGGGTGTCCATTAGGACTGTCGTGTTCTCCACTGTCTCCAGGTAGGGGGACTGAAGGTCCTGGGTCATGGAGGGTGATCCGTAGCAGGCCACATTCCACATTGCAGTTGTGGCTGATATTAGCTGCACATGGATGATCACAGAGGTATCATGCTGCCCCACTAATCTGGAGGTGTAGGTATCTCCTGATGAATATGGATACAGCCCCTCCATGTCTGTCAGTCCATGTTCTGTGGCTGAATTGTGTGGTATAGGTTGTAGTCTGGTAGTGCTGGTGTGCTCTCAGGAACCTTAAGACATAAGACAGATGTCAGGTAATGCACAGATGTTGATGTTGTCCATCCTGAGGAGTGCTGATGTTGTGATCACAACCCCTGGTGTTGAGTAGCATAAACCTCATTGAATCTGCTATTGTGCTGTTTACGGAGCTGGTATTCACCTTTGAGACTCTCCTAAATAAGGCACCATGGGGGTGCCAATAGCCTTGGCCAATATTCCAAAGCGTAAGGCTGACACATAGGCCGGTATGGTATCATTGCATGCATGTTCCCCATCTGTGCTTGTTTTTCATCTCCCCTGTAGGTAACCTACTGGTAAGCAATAGAAAGCCTTAAACTTATACAAGTCTTCTAGCTTCCAAGATAGGCTTTTGTAGTGATTATCAGTGTTCTGTATGTTCTTGCTGTACTCAACTGTTTCCTGACTACATGGTGAGTTCACACTGTATATTGTGTTCTGAAGGTCTGTTTATTCACATAGTATGGCTGTGATGGCCTGCACGTTAGAGGTTCACAGATAGCCTACTATCTATCTGCCCAAGGGCAATTAGAAGCATAGCAACAGTGTGTTGGCCTTCCCTGCACCATTGATGAAGTAACTGAGCCTCTGTCAAGCATAGCCAATGAAGCAATTCCAGGCAGAGTTGCTGGAAGCTGTTGAAAACTGAGGTTGTGGAGGGTGACAGGGGCACTTAGTGATCTAAAGAGGGCATGTTAATGTGGCAATTCAACACCATTCAATTTCCCCAACAGGTCTTGCAGCTTTCAAGCTGGACAGGCTCCCCCACCCCCTGGCTGTATGGCTCTGAGACACATGATATCAAACAACGAAAGAGACACATGATTCCAGGGGTGTATAGTCTGTTACCCATTCACACAACAAGGTTTCCCTTGAAGTGCATCAGTGAGGGGCTATGCCTAATGTAGTTAGGAATTTAATGTATTGTCTTACAGTACATTTGTTATATGTTGTTATTTCAAGAGTACGTGAAGCTCAGTGAGTTTGGGGGCTCCTGCCCTTTGCTTAGCCTAGCTTACACATAGAAATCATCTAAATAGGAAATAGGCGGAAGCAATGTTAATGTCAACAGTGTAATGGTTACAGCATCGGCATAGTATATGTGCATTCGAGGTTACAATCCCGATAAAGGCAGGGATGTTTATCATGTGCAAAAGTATACCTTAACCACAGCTTGCATATATAGGTAGTAATTGTCTGTATAATAAACATTCTAATCACCCATATAAACCCATGTGTGCAGGAGAGTACAGTCAACAGAGAATGTAATGTCATGTCAGCACATAGTGAGATGTTAAGTCACTGAGAGGTATATATCTGGAGTAGTTAGCAGATGTGGCCATATTTGCTCACACAGGTTATATGTTACGTTTATTTAATTGTGTTTAACAGCTGCTATAATGGCACACAAACATTTTTAAACATGCTTACAACTGCTTAAATGAGCCTTATTCTGCAGTAAAAAACATTTGCAAAGCATCACAGGTGTCGAACCCTGGACCATATACACTATAATCATGGGATGTACCACTAAGCTACATAAGTACATGTTTCATGGTCCTGAGACTACACCTTATACCATATGCATTTCACTGTAATGATCACAAATGGGACAGTGACTTTGTGTACAGTACATTGTAATGCACTGTAGTTTGTGAACCAACACATTCCAGTCTACAGATGTATTACTGTTACAAACTAATAGTGTCAGTGATGTCTGAACATATATATATATATATATATATATATATATATATATATATAAAATACAGTTACATCAATAGCCATATATATAAGCTTCTATGAACACACTTTGTGACACAGAAGCACTCCAAAGGAATTGGAGTGTACACAAAACACACCCACCTCTGGTATTATAACAATTAATATTAACCTAATTCACCATAGAAGGGGTGGTTGTTGTGTATGTGAAGATTGGGGTGGGGGAGGAATGATGGGTAATGCAATCATGCATCAAGGAGGGCCTGGGTCGGATGTCCAATAAGTTAACTGGAGGGGCATACACGGAGTATGGGGACAATATAAAAAGGACACAAAGCAAGAACCTTACTCTTTCATAATACACCATGTCATGTCACATTGCAACACCTACTTTCACAGACATATGAACATTAACATGTATCAGACATATGTACACCAACTGACTGTCACATTTGTTTTCAGCAGTGAGGAATGTCTATAGTACAATGTATATTCTAAACACCTTAACATTCGTGCATATCTCAGATGCCTTAGTGGTAAGGTCAGTGACTGTGGTGTTCATGGTCCTGGGTGCAAGGGCTGTTAGATTATTTTGAGGACCAGAATAAGAGCTTTTGTATGCAGGTGGATTAAAGCACTCTTAAGCAGTTGTAAGCAGGTTTCCATGTGTTTGCACGATGGCACTTGGCGCTGAAACACGGTAAATGGAGAAGCGCTTCACACGTTTGACCTTTGTTTAACGTCTCGCAGACCATGGGCGAACTTACTCACTACCACGTAAATGTGCGTTATTCACACTTTCCCTGCCAGTGCCTACTCTGAGCGATAAAATAATAACACCTTCCAGGAGTAGAACCCGCAACCATGCACTCCAGCCTCAGAGTAACCTAACACTAAGCTACCTGGGATGTACCTATCCCAGTTGTGTATGTAGGCAGGTTAAAACACAAAATGGAGGAATGTGTTGGAAATAGGACAACCCACCATGTACCCAATTAAAGGTGTATGCTTATATATAGATATATATATATATATATATATATATATATATATATATATATATATACATATATATATATATATTAAGAGAGAGAGAGAGAGAGAGAGAGACATGTCAATATATACAGGTCTACATATATATGTAGCTATATAGATAGGTTAAAAACATCTACACATCAATGGAGGTACAGATAAACGTATGCAATAATGTATATATATATCTATATACATATACACACACAGACACATACACACACACACACACACACACACACACACACACACACACACACACACACATATATATATATATATACATATATATATATATATATATATATATATATATATATATATATATATATATATATATATATATATATATATATATATATATATACACATACATACATGTCTGTAGACAGCATCCAAAGTGGTCATATCTGAGTATAACATGGACCATAGCAATCACACATTCCACCCCCCCTCCCCAAACAATATGAACATAACATATGAAGAGTACATGCCAATACACTATTACAAATATGTTCTATGGACACAGCCACCAACACAACTGCAATGACTGCAAATATCCATGACAGAATTACACAGACAGCTTTCATTTTGCAAATCTTTATTACATTCAGATGTATTGCCAAAAGGATTCAAGGACTAACAGTACCTGCATGCTATACAGGAAGCATTTAATAGTGCCTTAATGAATCAGTCTGCAATTACCATAGTATTAGTCCACTAAGGGATAGGTGTTCACATAGGGAAAGAACACCCACACACATATAGACTTTGTATAAAAGGGGTTCCTACACACCTGCATGTGCTATGTATACCCACCAACATCTACCCCATAATCGAAATAATTACATCAATACATACTGTCATACCATAACCAATTATGCAACTACTGTACATCTGCTGAAACCTTAACATACCTGGACACAGATACACTAACATGGCCCTATGTGAAATAGTTGCCGTTATACAATTGAACAGCTGCTGATGTAACAGAGTTTGTGTGAACTAATCCCATTTCAGAGGGCTGAAAGGTTCGTACACCAGGAAGTTTTACCGAGTACTGATTATTAGCACAGTATGATACACAGTAACACCAACTAAATATGTCTGGTAAGCAGACTTTCAACCCCATAACATTATATGCATAGCTATGCAGCCTTGAGCTGGCCAAACAACCTGGCCAGACTGACACATATGCAGAGGTATTAGGTACAGACAAACCCTGCACAAGTAGCAATGTTCAGAACTATAACAGCAGTACTCACATTTAGACCAACTCCTCTAGGCATTACACACAATATATTACTGTTCGTCTCCATACAACTGTTGCAATAGATTCCAAACAAAACGTCCACGCTGTCTTCCTCACAAGTAAGGCAAAGGGACAATGCCCAAGTGGAGTACTCAGTTATACTCCACTGCAGCAATGGTATTGGCTAAGGCAGTAGCAGTGCAGCTGATGCGCATGTAATTAGCTACTTAGGAACACCAATTGGCCATTGGGATAGCACGTTACTGATCTGTAACTATAAAAGGTTGCCTTGTCACACATTCAAACCTTCTGTATCTACCTGTAGGACAGTAAAAAACACTGAAAGACGAACCAAAAATTAGTATTACACTAGTTAATAACACCTCCGATTACTAAGATGGTATATATAACATGTAGTATGTCTATGTATGTAGTATCTGTACTGTAAGAATTACAGTGTAATCAATGCATATAGTGGAAATATCTATCTTGTAGTGATATATTGTTGAGCAGTAGTAATGCTTGTAGTATTCTATGTGTGTACTGCTGTAGGTCACACGGCACACTCCACATACACCACAAGGGATGATATGGGCTTGGAACCCACCAATTCGCTTCCAGCCACTGTTAGTGTCAGGATTGGTCCAACAAGTATGTGCTATAACAGGGGATAGTATATGTCGATATATTGTAACAGTCGACATATGTATGGGTGTATAAGTAAGATGAACATGTTAAAGGTGGGCTTACCGTGCAAATATGGTGTGCATTGTGGGATATCGTGCCAATAACTGTAATGTACAGTATTCTAGGCAGATCTGTATTCTATTCTACATAGCAGTTCTGTTATGTTATGCAAACAGTAGTTATGTCTATTGGCAATTACAATACTCAGTGACAGGATACATAGCATTAGTATTCATCTGACAGGTTAGCAGCATGATAGCAAAGATAATTGTAAGAGCCAGGTAACTATCCATGCACATAACACATGTAATATCCACCTCTCTAATATCATTTGCAAGCAATAACAGCTGTGCATGTGTACATGTTATGCAAATGTGTAATGACCCTTGTTACAGGGCTGGGCCAAATGGCTATGTGCACACCTACATAGAGTGGATATTGAAAGTACAGACACACTGATTGAACTACCAGGTTTGTGTAGCCCAACCGCTCATTGCCAACCTAACAGCCACCTGCACATACTGTATGTAAGGTGGTGCACAGCACTGATAATGAAACAGGTTGCATATCATCTTTAACTCCAGTGTAACAACTGCAGTAGGACTGTAAGATGTTGGAGACAGCTGCCCATGTGTAATAGCCGCATCATAGGTGATGGCTCACGCTGTCTGATTATATCTTGATCATGTTGATAGTGACATCAGAGCCTATTGATACATGACTCTGTTTGGAGAGTGGGTGTCTGTGCCCAACAGAGCTCATGGTCCTGGTGGATATGTGAGTATATACCCAGGGAAGGAAACAGACCTGTAGACACTTGAATCATCTGTAATCAACTAACAGGATGTGATGTGCTCCTCAGAGGAGGATTACTGCTAAAGGTAGCTACAATGTTTCCGTAATAGCCAGTGTTGTCACGTCCATAACACAAATATTTACATGTGAGCATCACTGTCTAAAACATTATCATAGGCAATACATAAACTAAATACAGTACTTGGTACTTGTAGTACTGACTGCTCATACAGGCATGTCCACTAGTCAGCTACTAGTGTTTTCTAATGTCAGCTTTGTGTATGTGGCCATCCTGGGGGAATGTAATCTCTATGCCATGTACACTGCCAGACCCACCTAACACCATGCCCCACACATTGTCTGGGATGCAGCTACAGGGGTAAGCTGGAAGGCAGCCCAGTCTACAGCCATGACTGGACCAGACAGTCATGAGGTGTAGGTTAACACATGCAGCTCATCAACACAACCAACACATACTCTTACCAGAACACAGTAAGGACATCCACACACACTACTGGAAATCACACACATTCACAGACACTTCTAAGTATCTGGCCAAACAAGTGACCCCCCAAGCAGGAAGAGACAGACACCGAAATACACAAACTGTATGACATAGTTTGCATAATTGTGCCACACCTCTGAACACATGACTTGAAACATGCCCAACAGTACTCATTTGTGAATGCAAACTCTAGCACTATGTTACACACTGACCTATACGAGGGTATACATACTGTCAGCTGCCTGTCTGCCATGAATAGCCACATACTTATACATTCAGACCACCTTTTGAACTATACACATGGCTCTGGCATATTCCATGTTCTTGTGCAGGACCTGTAATGCAGTAGCCTGGACTGCATGGAAACACATGTAGGAACTGTCATGCCTTGTAGCCCATGCAGGTATGTCCCAAGGCCTGGGTAGCATTCTGCCACTGGCCAGAATGATACTGCAGTATAAGGACAAAAAGACTGTATTCCACAATTGTCTAGTGTAGTGGTGTATGTCGCAGGATATCCCGTATCTGTCGTCCTGGGATAACATGGTTGACAGACCATGATGCTTTGCCAGAAAGGGCCTGCACCTGTCACCCCTAGGAATCTGGATAGAGCCTAAGGCTCATACTTCCCCTATAGTGCCTTCATCATGCACGGTTCAGGTAGGGGGTCCACTGCTGTTACAGGGACAGCCAAGCAATAAACTGCAGGTCTCGCTTCACAATGATACATGTCAGAAACACTATACAGACACACATATGTCAATCCCTAACATGAAGAACATATCTGTGCAGTGGCTGAGACATGTTTCAATGCTCCGGAGAGCACACCTGCATGACCATGTTATAACACATACCTCACCTTTTGCCCATTATCCTTTATTGGAACACATGGGCCACAGGTGTGTCCATATTTCTGAAGGATATGTACACCCCCACGCTAATAGCACTTACATAACATCAGATGCATTATGCTGAGCAACTACCTTTGTGCCACAGTGGAATTCAAAATGCACCTTGAGACAGATCACCCACCAGGCTGCGGACTTCCCAACAATCATAATGTGCTGTAATGGGGAAGATTAGGTCTGAGACAGAACCATAATATTGGCTACTCTCAACTATTCCATTATGAACTGGGAAGACTCCTCATATACCAACACATGCGCTCAATGCATGTTGGATTCCATCAACCCCACTGACCTGGATCACAGTAGTCACACAAACAGGGCTAACAGTATGCTATGCATAGTTAGTCTCCAGTGCCAATGTTATGTTTCCTAAGAGCAGAGTGGTGAGTGTCATGGCACCCATGCAGATGGACAATGCATGTGCAAATGCTGACTCCTACACAAATGAACTTTAAGCAGTCACATATGCGCAGTGATTGTGCCATTGAAACAGAACCAGGAGTCAACCCAACACAAACAAGTAGGCAAACTGGTGGTACCATGCTTTAAACTGTACCACAGAAGGTATTAACTGTTGCAAGAGTGAACACACGAGTGTAGGTGATCCCTGGTCAGCCTCAGTAAGATGCAGATACACCGTATAAAACCATGCACAGCTACTGTGAAACCAATCAGCCACATATTATGAGGCCAAGCAGAGAGCATTCTATAGCTGTGTCATTAATCGTAATGGCAATTACAAGACCTGCTGTAATGCACAGCACTATGGCATGGGAAGTACTGAACCTACAGAAATAGCACCTGTTCATCCAGATAGGGTCTGAGAGAACCTAAACCCCCTCCCACCCCCAACAGGTACACTTAGTAATATAGTCATGTACACTACAGGGCCCCCATACTAATGACTATGCAGGTACAAGCTGCACTCTCTAATGCCATACATACAGCTTTCATGGGACCTGTCAACATCCCTGGTTTATCCTACACAAATGTAAGAACATTCAGCTATCCACATACACATCATGTTCAATCATAGCTCCATGTCAGGCTGTGCACACACCGAATGGTGCACAGCAACAGTTATCACACCCCACAAAGGGGGAGACACCATTGATAATGGGACATAGTGCACAACTACCCTGCTGAGTCTGGCCTGCATGGCCATGAACCATGGTCAATGTAGTTAATGTACTCGGTACAGATGTAGATGACAGTAGGTTTGATTCACATTGCATAACATGACCTTGCCAGGTCATAGGACACCATCACCCATACTGTGTTCCAACTACACTCAGTAAACTAGGTGTATATTCCTATATCACTGGAGTGATTGACAACTGGACCGCTGGCAGAACCCACACTACAAAAGGTGTCTGATGAACACACGCACATCAAACCAGTGTCAGCCACAGTAATACAGGGGTTATTCCTGGTACTTCCCCTCTTTGTTATCTATACCACATAGACTAACACAGAAGGCATCAGCCTATTGATGTTTGCAAATGACTATGAACTAGGAGCAATAGTTGACTCATTGTGTGCCGTGTTCAACATACAGAAGGGCCTTAGTGTGACAGATGTGTGGTGTGTGATGTATGGCCACAATCTGACAGCTAAGTATTGCATTGTCATCCCCTATGTTACAAACCCTGTACCCATTAACTGCCACCTAGGCAGTGGTCAACATAATGGCAATTGTGGGTATGGGATGCAGCTGGACAGTACTTCCCTTTGATAGTTACGTCACCACAAAAGACAGGTAGTCGTATGTGGCAACCCTAATCATGACAGGGTGCCATCCAGGAATATAGAGATAACTGCTCAGCCATACTCAACACCCATGTGACCCATAATAGATCACATATTTCCTTTAAGGGTTATTGCCCATGTGTAGATGGCCTACACTGCCCTTCACAATCCCTAGCTGCACTATGTAGCATGCAGCCTACCCTGAATAAAGCCATGTTCAACACAGAGGTGTTGGACATGCTACACTTAATACATCCTGATCCCAAATAAACAGATACATCATGGACATCCACCTTTCTGGTACAAGGATCACAACATGCCTGACAGATCCCTGTCCCATACACTTAACATACTCTTGCCATTCTATGCATCCCTGTCCAGCGAAGCTGCACATTGCCCCTCTCTGTGACATGGTGTAATGACTGCATGCCAAATATATCAGTAACCATGTGTATCAGTTCTGTGGTACTGCTTGAACTGTCCACTGCAACTTACCAATCTGTTGCCTACAGCTAGGTAACCTGTCTGCCTAGGCTCATAAATGGTCCAGGGCATATAGCCTACTAGATCACTATGACCATACATGGTATAGTTGATATCCAACCCTGCAAATACCATGAGGCTAGCTATTGTCCCATGTGTTACGCATGTGCAACACAGGCAATACATGGCAGGGTGCTACACAGCTGTACAGTGCCATGTAGATGTATATGGCAAAACACATACATGCTTGCAAGTCTTCAGGGTCACAGGTCATGTCCCTAATGGCTATGTATGACTATATATGTGGCATATATACAACATTAAGGTCGATTGCATTAATGTGAACACATCCAGGCATGTGCTGATAGGTAAAGACACCACTACAGGCAAACAGACATGCCCATGTCAAGAAAACATCCACATGGTGTATGAGCAATGTCATCATATGACACACACACATATATGGCGATAACATCACATCACCAGTAGGTGTCAAATGTGTGTGACTTATACATGTCAGTGGCATTAGTGTCATGTAGATCTGCAAAGAAGTATTTGTAATCTTAATAAATGTGATACACCTGCATTTTCAGCTGTACTGCTGTACTTCTCTGTGAGTTACCATGACCTGTCTCCATCGTTATGTCTGCCAGGTATGCCACGTAGCAGACTGCCATCATACAGCCGCTTGGAGGATGAGGTCCTCATCCCATACCTCCTCGACAACTACACAACGCTCTTCAGCCATGTGCCATAAGATGCACAGCAGCGGGATGCCCTGTGGGAGGAACTCTGCAGGAAGATATATGATGTTTGTGGTCACAATCGCACCTATCAGCAGGTGTGCTGACACTGCACTGACCTGATAAGACGGGCAAAACAACATGCTAATGCAATCGCCAGGGAACAAGGTGCAACAGGTGGGGGGCCACTCACCCAGCCTCCACTCACACGTACAGAGGAGCTACTGGCCAACCTGGGGACACCTGCAGACCTCCATTCACAAGCTTTAGCTGGTATTGTGGAGGTGGGTGTCTCTCAACCACCGAGCCTGTAGTTGCCTGGTAAGTCACTACTGCACATAAAACACAACTATATATCACATAGTTACATGTGTTACTGTACAATATGTAATGTAATATCATATGCAAGGCATGTATGCACACATGCCACATACTATAGTCTGCTATTCTATGCATGCACAGATGTGCATACTCCATAGTATAGTGTATTGTACTGGCTTATTTGCTAACATAGACATTGCACCCTGTAGCTACCGGGTCTATATTAAATAAATTAATGCTTAAAATGTCGAGTACGACATACTCAAACACTTTTAAGTGAATGTTCACTTAATCGATAGCTCGAAATGTCATAATTCAGAATGTAGAAAAGTTTTGTTTGGCCAACTCCTCCTCCCATGTGCTGTCGGACGCTACACTAACTGAAAGCAATACAAACATGAATATGTACGTGATGCACTCAACATATTCGGGCACTTTCCTTCAATTTACAACAAGCAATGTACTTTTGTACATCTTTTGAACCATGGTAATAACCTGTTCATTTAATACGTAGTTCAGTATTTAATTCCTTTTGTGTTACTGCACGTCCTTCGGAAGCAGCAGTGCTAGTTATGTATATCTGGGTTGTAGTGATCATTGTGTTATGTTTACTTGTGTTCCGTTTTGCAGTTAGTATGTAAGTTAGTGTATTGCGATAGTTTCATGGTTAGACTTTGGTGTTTAGTTTTATTTACGGAATTCTTGGTTGAAGTAGTTTATATGACGTGATACGTGACGTATTTTAGTGCCTGCCAAACAAAACATTTCGAAACTCCTATTTACAATATTTACAGCTGTCGATTACGTAAACGTTCGCTTAAAAGTGTTCAAGTATGTTGTATTCGACATTTTAAGCGTTCATTTATTTAATATAGACCCTAGCTACCACACAGGTGTAGATAATGATGTTACTGCTGTGATTTAGGTACCTCTGGCATTTTGCAGTGACAGCAGCCTGTGTCAGGTGAGATTGTTATTATTTACCAGGCTTGATAATGCACGGAACATATTAATTGCATGCTATCTGCCATAACACATGTACACATAATGTATGGTGGTCCTGGTAATGGACACTGGTCAGACCTGCAATGCATCACACTGTTTACCTATGTGAAACAATTGAAGACTATATGAAACACCTACACTAAACCTTCCAAACTCTCATTGCCAGATGTGTGGACAACAGTGAATACAATGGTGGAGGTGTGTTCCACTGTAGGGACAGGTACTACATATCAACATTACACATGTTGGGAATATGAACAGTACTGTACAGAGAGCATATGCGTGCACAAACACTAAATGTGTTGGAGCTGGAGTATGCCCAGCCCACAGGATACACCCTTGTGGAGTATAACCTTGCTATGAATGTCACACAATGTTATGTGCTATCAGACATGTCCATGACATGTAGTGGGCTGACTGCAACACTGCTCAACTATCCTGCAAAACATGTCTCACATCCCATACATACCACCCTTTGTCTGCATAACCTTGTCCTCAGTGGAGCATATGACATCTATGGGTGTATGTCATATGGGATAACACTGACATGTGAAATAAGATGGCCATCACAACCATTGGACTGAACATGTGTACACATGGCCATGGAGGATGGCTAGAGACATGAAGCAAAACACACAGTAGAAGTGATGTACATGTGTGTACACCCTGTTGTACATTGGCTCGACACAATACAACTATCGCCTTTGTGTAATGGTGATATTGCAGATGTGAAACACTAAACATCATACAGGCCTGTGCACAGCTTGTGTAGGCACAACATGAAACCACCAAATAACATGTCTTGAACATCTGGAGTGTGTTGCAACATGGAAGCATTCACCTATACAGTATCCAAATACATACATGCGTTGCACAACATGCACATGCACCCACATCAAGCCACAGATACAGTACATTCACCTTGCTGGTGTCAGACATCACTATCATGCCTGCTCCTCATGTTTGAGAGGTACACAGATGGCATGTGGGACATAGAGTACTTGTAAGTTAGCCATGTGTAGGCATAGTTGCCAGGTATCAGTAATATGGTTGCAGATATGCAGGGGTGTCACCCGTACACTCTTCTGTGACCTGTGTCACACATTCCACATTAAAGTTTATTGTGTATACACCTCGGTGACGTGGGTCACATCCCACATTAGATATGTATTGTATGTGAACATAGTCATGGCTATAAACTGTGTCAGTAGCTCACACTGTATAGCAATTGTGAAGCCACATGATGCCCTGCAATGGCTATGCACATCAACTCAATTTGCAGTATGTCCCTGCATATTTGTAGGGTGGACAGCCAACATTGCATCAGCTGAACCCCATGTTAGTATAACATGCCCTGCATTGGGACACCATTACCATACTGTAAATTGGAAAGGACACTATTGTGTTACACATGTATGCATGTCATTCAACACGTCAGCAGAAGACATGTCATACTACATGTGATTGGCAAGGTCATATGCCACACAGCAGGCTGGTGTACTGTAAACCTGTGCTGGTCTGTGGCACCATTGCAAAGTAGTGACAGCCATGTCAAACGTGTGTACAGTCACATGCAATATGTCTACACTCAGCTCAGAGGTAGGCGGAATAATGTTGAACAGACATGCACTGCTTTGGGGGAGATATGCAAGCTAGAGATCAGGCAAACATAGTATGCAGTTGACATACCCTACTGCTCATGTCCTCACACATAGGGGTGGTGGCCAACACAAAGCATCAGTGGCAGATGTACAAAGGTCAGTGATGGTCTGTTAACATGTGGTGTATGTTGCACGCACCATGGCAGTACAGTGCAATGGTGCAAAGTGCATGCATTGTGTTGCAGGTATGGGACATAGGCTACTAACACAAATGGTGCAATACAGGTATGTATGCTAACCACCACTATAATTATGTAAGGTGCATGCTCTCTGCTATACCACATGCATGCAATTGTGTACAACTCAGGGATGTATGATAACTACTACTATAATTGCCTAAGCTGAAACTATAATTGTCTAAGCTGAATGCCATCCGCCATATCACCTGCATGTAGTGTTTGTGTCTGTGTGTGTCTGTGTGTGTTTTTCTGTGTGTGTGTCTCTGTGTGTCTGTCTGTGTGTGTCTTTGTGTGTCTCGGTGTGTCTCTGTGTCTGTGTGTGTGTCTATGTGTGTGTCTGTGTGTGTATCTGTCTGTCTGTCTGTGTCTGTCTGTGTGTGCCTGTCTGTGTATGTCTGTGTCTTTCTGTGTGTGTGTGTGTGTCTGTCTGTGTCTGTGTTTGTCTGTGTGTCTGTCTGTCTGTGTGTGTCTGTGCCTGTCTGTCTGTGTGTCTGTGTGTGTCTCTGTCTGTCTGTGTGTGTCTCTGCCGGTCTGTCTGTGTTTGTGTGGTATAACTTGTAATGTACAGTTCTTGTATTCCCCTCACAGGTGTTGATGTAGGTGCATTGCCCTCCTGCGGTCCACCTGATGTTAGTGTCCCCACAGACTCTAGCAGTGATGATGATAGTATGATTGAGGCACAGGCAGGGTTGTCAGGGGCTGAATCTGTGCCATTGGTTGCCATTCCACCTGTCTCCCCCTCATCCTCGCACACAGTTCCCCTGCCTGCACATACCCCATCACCCCCATAAAGGAAGGACAGTTGGCAGGTGGTAGCATGGAACAGGGAAGTGTGGTGACTATAGAAGGTGTGCCTGCACAGCATGATCCCAGTCAACAGACTGGTGATGTCCCACACAGGCATGTGCCCAGCACTGCTCATAGGAGGACCACTGGCCAACATGCCCCTGCGAGACCAATCACATCAGCTGAAGTTACCAGACGCATGTTTTCGGCTGTAATGGCAGCACAGGCACGTGCTGAATGGCACAATAGAGATGGTCTGAGGCTTCAGAGGGCTGCTGTCCATTCATTAACTGACAACATCCAGGCACTTGCAAATGCTCACTATCATCTTGCAGATGTTTTGGATAGATGATTGGGTGATATGGTGGGTGGCCTTGACAGTAGCATGTCAATCCTCGAGCGTGGATTGTCTGTGCTGGAACATCTGGTGGGAGTGAGGCATCGGGAATGTGGACATAGGCCAGCTACATCACCTGTTGAAGGTCTAAGTGAACATGCTACTGCAGATGCCTGCTCCCATAGTGGCGGTAGCAGCAGCAGTGTTGCTGATGCTGTGCAGTCCACACCAGGACACAGCAGGCCATGTGCACGTGGTCCTGGATGGTCCCAACAGGGACACGATTCCAGTGGACATGTGTCATCAGAAGGTACCTAATCTGGACCTCTACCTGGTAGTGCCCGTGCAACCCCTGGCAGGTGCAGGTCACGTGGCTGTGGCCGGACACCGTGAACTGTGACACCTGCCTTGTACAGTCTGCAGCTGTCAATATTACCCCTGTGTAGGCCAGTCATATGCCAGACCTGTATGCATGCATACACACACACTGAAAACAAATGTAGGGCATCTCAACACACACACGCATAACATTGACTCACGCCCAATGATATCACAGGCCCTAACACACACGCATGATGTCATCCAATGGCCCAGCCTAGGCCTCTGGCAAACATTATCACCCTGTGCATATGATGATGCCTGTGCCACATCCCTGTCATCCACACCATCGGTGCAGGGACATGTTCATATGGTCTGATGCACAGGGTGAACATATTAGGTAGACAATTGTAGATTAATATTGTTGAGTAGTGTTGACAGGCAGCAGACATACCGTGTATTGCAGTTTTAGAATGCATTTTGTACGTTTGACAGTATGTATCATGTGTAACAACACTAACAGCATGTTGATCTTGACGTTCTGCCTTCCTCTTTCAGGTGTAGTTGCATGTGCCGGGGGATGTTGCGGGAGTCCCATATGTACATGTTGACTACCCACAGGTCAGTATGACAATTCCTGCATGCACTTTGTAGCTTCCACATCACAGTTATATTCTCCCATGTCTCAATTATGTTTATTGTTCTAATGATCCAAGAGCATGATAGTTGTGTAGTAAGCTACTGTGTTCAGAGCCGTCACATCCATAGTGGGTGACATCACAGGGAGCACGGAGTGGGTAAAAGAGTGGTATGTTGGATGACAAGGGTAAAGGCCAGTGGAAATAGTGGCTTCTTATTGGGAAGCAGTAATACCCACTGCCATGACAGCATGCAAACACAGACACAGCCACACATTCAGGGATTCCAGACACAGTAACACACACTCTGACACACACACACAGTTGCCAGTGTTTGGATGAGAACCCCTGCCTATGTGCATACCATCATTATAGTACTACGCAATTACAAGATGCGCCACAGAGATTACACATGTACAAGTAGTTGGAATGGCCTAAGATTGAGGAAATCCACAGGGATACTACAGTGCAGTGAGTGTATGTGGGGAGGGAAGTCCATCAGTAGGCTATGTAACAACAGGTCACACCCCAGGGTGTACATGTTAACAGGCGGTTAGTATGCCCGTCTATGATTGATGATATCAACAGTGATGCTAGACTGCTTTGAGTGGATGGGGGGAGGGGGCATTAACATTTCACTATGGTAAAATACAGCCCCACTCCAGGAACCGGACAGCCATACACACGGACAGCCATACACACACACACACACACACACACACACACACACACACACACACACACACACACACACACACACACTGGCATTCACAAAGATATACACCTATGTCACACACATACAGACACTTTACATGTGTGAGGTTTAACCACCTGCCTATGCCTTTCTTTCTACACTTCACTCTGTACTGGTGTCAACAACAGTGTTCAGGAGAGTGGTAACATGTGGGATGTATTCCCAACCATACGTGACATATATGGACACACACCCACACATGCCAGTACTGTGAATCAAACACCTGCCTATCTCATGATAGGTACTATAGCAGTACAGCACTATCACATCTGGTACAATGCTAACTGACTCTTTCCTTTGACAACTGTGCTGATATATGCACAATATATGCACAGGGGAGGTATTACTGTTACAGGTGACATGGGGTTTGCCTTCGGTGTCACCCTTACAGCATTCTACATTGTCTATCTTCCACTTCAGTTAACAAAACCTGACCTTAGCAGGTACACAGGTTATTGTAGGACTGGTTGTAACACACCAGTGAGCTGTCCTCAGTAATCATTCATCTGCAAAGACGCCCCACCACTTAGTAGTCATGTCCAAACATCTGTCCATACCTCATGTATGGCTTACTGTACTTAGAGCATATCACCATATACAGTTGGCAATGCTGAGGCTGTATTGCAACAGCATGATGTACTAAGACAACAGTCACTTTCAGACATCAGACACTGCACATACATGGAATCTACACAAACAGCAATACATGTACACATATGCAGTCTACATCAGTACGTGCACTAGCAGGTCAAGAGGATACATTCCACAACTTCCCCACACCATGTGTGAAACATAGCCAAGCATTACACCATAATGGATGTTGTATTCATGTACTGGTAGGACACCACCACTTTCACTGAGTAGCCAAGTGTACATATATTACAACAGCACATAACAGCGTGACACACACAGCATTACTCCATGCATGCTCCTACAAACTGTTACTTGACAGTGCCGTGGTGAAGCAAGGGCACTGTAATGGTCAACAGTGAGCACATCATATTTGCCACACACACCTCATGTGCACCGGAAGAGTGCCAGCAATGTGCTCTGTTAGAGCTAGGCAGTACACTCATTCAAGCATGTGTGAGATCTGTGGCTTGTAAACATCTCACCCCAGCATGTACTGGCTATTGTGGTACTAAGGCTAATGTCCAGACAGCGCACAGCCTGCATGGCTTTCAATTGTTGACATGGGGTATATGTAGGAGCTGTGGCCACACATGGCTGTACATGTCATGAACATATCACCTGTGACTACTCAGGAACATACAGTGCAGAGGTGGATTTCCCTGATTCTGTCAATACAGGCCTTGTGTAGTTCCTATGGTCCTATTATCTGGGTATGTTTGTAGGCATTGCATTAGGTGGACATGTCTAAAGACATACACGCCACATGGGGTGTTGTATGATGTGATGGGTGTCATGGGTGACCAGTAGAGAGGAGATATTACCTCTGTCAACATAGATATCGAACCTTATGTACTGTTAGCATGCTATCTGCCATGTGCATGCATGTAATGACTGTAGCCACCTGTGTGTAGAAAGGTAAATGAAAGCTATGGTAATGTAATTTATGTTGTATGAGTGTGGGATGTGCATATCCAGGGCAGGTACAGTTGGGTCATATCCAACCATGAGGGTGTTGTTTACTGGTGTACAGCAACAGTCAACCGTGTTAATGCTGACAAAATCCGAGGGACCCTGGTATGTGTACAACTGAGCTGGTTACAAACAGTGGTATTATTGCATTGCATAACACATTATGCAGCTGAGTCTGTACATGGGTACTTTGCACAGTTGATGTAGACCTAGGTACAGTCCATCAATCGAGGGTTATCTGGTGGCCTACCATACTATGTCATACCACATATGGATGTGTTTTGATAGTCTGGGAACAAGGTGGTGGATGTATATGAGGATACAACCTAGAATGCAGCATTTGCCACTGTCACCTGTACCTGACTCATCTGTGATGCGTTATGTTGGAGTAGTGGTCTTTACATGTGAGTAGCCTTTATGAATATGTGTACACGACCACCTGGTATGGTCCATACCACTTTTATGGCCCACATGTCTGGATCTAAGTTATACGGTGGTAGTGAAATTGTGCACTACAGAGCCTTCAGCCAGGTGTTCCTCACTGCACAGATGTCAGTATTCCCCATTGTAGGTTCTACATTGAGCAAATGGATTACTAAAGCCACACATCTAGCACGGGTTAGCATAAGCATCCAATGCAATTGTCATGTAGGTGTCAGGGTGTTACTTCTGTATGTAGGACGTTTGCCTTGGAATGTGGCTATATGGGTAAATGCGACCTAGGTATTATCCACACAAACACGTGTAACATGGATGCATTTGCTCTGTGTTGAAGGCTCATCATTCAGTCATGACAGCCTGGAATGACAGACACTGGACAACCTCATAATAACAGCAGGACATTAGCTCATTATTTTGGCCTAGCAGTTGCCACCCATACCATGACATCACTGTGCTTGGCATTAATGTGCTTGGTAGCAAAAGCCCCATGTAAGGTGACAGACAGTGGCAGAACTTGTGTATATGACCAATGTGAGATATACTTAATGACAACTGCTAACACAGCCGGGAGAGGTCATCTTGACACCTGCACCTCAGTACCATTACACAAAGTGGCTCACATATTATGCTTGCACATGCCACTGTTCCACATATAATGCCACTGTCCACAACCTGCTATCAATGTATGCCTTTCAGGGCAGCAAGGTGTGTGACACATGCTGTAGGTAGCATCCACCTGTGCGACCCAAGTAACCTATTGTCTGTCATGTCCACACATGCATGAATGTGTATATGTAACATATATATGTCAGTACTTCATGTACATGTATGCATGTGTATCACACAGCACAGACACAGATATATCATTTACAGGCCACATACAAGTATCATGTAGTAAACAGGAATATGATGTGCATATATACTGACAGGTAAGATGTACCTAACTATAAACCTGTATGTTTACAATAGGAGTCCATTACAACATATTCTGTACATGTAAGTGTTTGAGCATGCACACTGTGGCCTTCAGTGGTTAGAATCGGAGTGCATCCCAAACAGCCCTGTGCTACTAAATGTATATGTGTACCCACTGCCACCTTGTGTAATTTGGGTCAGTGCATCCAACAAGACCTTTGTTAATAAGTGTATGAGCATGCCCAGTATAACCTTGTGTAGTTGCAGTCATAGTGCATCCCAAATGGCCCTGTGCTACTAATTGTATGAGCAGGCCTACTGTAACCCTGTATAGTGATAGTACTTGTCCATTCCGCAGATGGCCATACTCCAGTTCAGGTTCCTGTTCTGCTACAACTATACCTCTCAGGCCTACCTGCGGATGATGTGTCTTGTTTGTGCATACAGGTTGTAATGGACACATATTTTAAACACACAGGTCTACAGCTATGTACTTTGTGACTGTCAGTCTCCCTGTTGTTGTCCTCAATTGTAGAAGGGCAGTCTGACTGCCTTGGGATGTGTAATGTCTGTGGCACATCTCGTAACTGCGTAGTAGTGTAATAGTGATCCTTAGATAGGCAGGAGTTCTGATCCCACCACTGGCAATTGTGTGGGTGTGTTTGTGTGTGTGACAGCAAATGCCTGAGTGTGTGTATCAGCAAATGGCTGAGTGTGTTTGTGTGTGTGTCTCAGCAAATGCCTGAGTGTGTTGTCAGCATAGGCTAAGTGTGGTTGTATTTGTGTCTGCATCCTGTCATGGCAGCGGGTTTTGCTGCATTCCAAATGGATACCTCCTTTTGCACTGGCCTTTATCCTTGTCAACCACTATAACTCTCTCTACCCCCCTCCCCACTGCAAGTAATCAGTCCTGTGATGTCACCAAGCTCAGACGTGGAATCAGTAAGTGTAAGTGTACGTGTTCTGTGGCACATACCCCAACTGCATACCACTGTACTAGTGACCTTTACACAGGCAAGACATGTATGCACAATACTGGCAAGTGTGTGCATGTTTGTGTGTGTGACTACCCTGTAGCCAGGCATACACATGTGTAATGTCTTTTAGCACACCATGGTAGCCATCTGTGGTGACCAGTGTCTACAAAGTATTACATAGTTAAGAATGGTAAAGAATACACAGTCAAGCACGACTACAGTTGGGTATGTTATTTTCCTGTGCCACTGTCGAGCAGTGACACAGAGGTGGTCACCGGGGTGTAGGTCCATACCCATCATTCCCCCACCCTAACTCCATAATCCACGGGGTAGATTACATTAGCCATCATTTCCCACCCCAAACTCCACATACACAACAACCATCCCTTCTCTGGTGAACTGCTTATGATTTAAATGTTATAACACAAGAGATGCCTCAGTTTTGTGTACACACATCAGTTCCTTTGGAACCCTTCTGTGTCACAAAGGGCATTCAGATGTTTATATATATATATATATATATATATATATATATATATATATATATATATATATATATATATATATATATATATATATATATATATATATATATATATATATATATATATATATATGTCTGTGTAATATATATATATATATATATATATATATATATATATATATATATATATATATATATACACATATATATGTGTGTATGTACACATCCCGTAGGTGTATATATATATATATATATATATATATATATATATATATATATATATGTAGATGTAGACTTGTCTTTGTTGTTTCACAGAGTACAGTACATTCAAGGGTACTGTACATATGTACACAAAGGGACTGTCCCATTTGTTTTCAGTACTGTGGAATACCAGTAGTAGGATGTGCATTATAGACTCCATTCAACATGTATACAACCCAGATGGCTTAATGGTACATCCAGTGACCTCAGTGTGCATGGTCAGGGTTCGAGACATGCAAGCCTTGTTGATATTGTCGATTAGGACTGCATAAGACACTTTTAAGCAGGTGTAATTGTGTTTCTGTGACAGTAAGCAGTAGGTACACACAGGTAACAGACATGTACAATCCATGGTACACTTGGAATGCCTTTCTTTGGCAATCCTGCTGATGTCACCCACCTACGAATACACCTCTGGGAGTGCTGCAATCCAGTAATCTCTGTAGCGCGTGCTGTAACTGTGTATTGCTGTAGTGTGATAACCTAGTTAGATAGAGGTTTTATTCCAAGAAAAAACAACTGTGTGTGTGTGTGTGTGTGTGTGTGTGTGTGTGTGTGTGTGTGTGTGTGTGTGTGTGTGTGTGTCTCTCTGTCGGCCTGAGACAAGAACAATGCTTTTTAGAGTATGCACACTCTTTACATTCACATGAATACCTTTGGCAATCCTGCTGATGTCACCCACCTAGAAATACACGTCTAGGACCACTGTAACCCAGTATTCTCCATAGCGTGTGCTGTAACTGCATATTGCCGTACTGTGATAAACTAGTTAGGTAGGGGTCCTATTCCAGGAGAGACTAACTGTGTGTGTGTGTGTGTGTGTGTGTGTGTGTGTGTGTGTGTGTGTGTGTGTGTGTGTGTGTGTGTGTGTGTGTCTCTGTCTGCCTGAGACAGGAACTATGCTTTTTAGAGTATGCACACTCTTTACAATTCACATGACCACCTTTGGCAATCCTGCTGATGTCACCCACCTAGACATACACCTCTGGGACTGCTGTAACCCAGTAATCTCCATAGCACATGCCGTAACTGCGTATTGCTGTAGTGTTATACACTAGTTAGGTAAGGGTTCAATTCCAGAACATGGCAGGTGTGTGTGTGTGTGTGTGTGTGTGTGTGTGTGTGTGTGTGTGTGTGTGTGTGTGTGTGTGTGTGTGTGTGTGTGTGTGTGTGTATGTTTGACTGTCAGAGCCTGTGTGGAGGTGGCTGTGAGTGTCTAACCACTGAACATGTTGGGAAGCAGATTTTGTGCTTTCCTATATGGTGTCCATCTTATATGTCACAGTGTCCACCTCACGAGGAGTACAGATGTCAGTCAGCCAAGGGACTGTGTTGGCAAGCCATACCCCTACATCTGGCAAAAGGCCTGGTGGACAAAGTATGCAACCCTACTATTACCCGGAATATGTCCTGAACCCATGTGTCATACACAAACACACTTGCCTAGAATATCCTGCTATGTTGCTAGTATCCTGCACATTGATGACAGATAGTAGGCATGGTGTGATTGCAGTGGGTTGCAGAGGGCATGGCACCACTGTGCAGCAGTACAATAGGCACATAATTGCAGACAATATGCCTTCACTATGTTCCGCACTGGATGCCTGCAACACATTTGGTGCCATCAAATGTGATCCACAGAGGCCATACAATGCCTTACACATGTGCCCTGTATGGACCGATGTCACTGACACCGGGAAATACCTGTATCATGCTATCAATGTAGTTGAAGGGTCACTATTAGCAGGTTCTGCCACACGAGGCCAGTATTGGCATATCGGAGGATAACAGTCTGTGTACACAACATGTGCCAGCCAAACCAGGTACACCTGTACATGTCACTGTACATTATTGTGGGACATGCACATCCCAGACAATGTCCATGTCAAGGACTATCAAACATAGACATGGCATGCATTGCAAAGCTATGGCCATACACAATGGTAACCAGAATGTCAGGACATTTCATACCATACCCATCTGTGTGGGACATTGCAGACACTTCACCCCTGTACTACACTGCACACCATTGTCGCATGGCGTAATGCCAAGGATTATGCCTCACCCAGCCTTGTACAGCCATCTTGCACAGCCAACCACTACACACCCATGAAGCAATGCACACATGCATATCAGTACTGGCACCTTGTGTCTGTGTGTGGGGTATGATGCTCCCAACCACAGTCACTCCCAGTATAACTCCCATTGGCATACCGACAGATGTCAAACATGTTCACATGCCCTAGCCCAAAGTACCTCCGGATATCCCCTGCAGTACATGTAGTACCTGTGCATTACTGCACTGTGGCAAACTAAGTGGTTTGGGAGTGTATTTGTGGGCCTGGCAAGAGTGTCAATGTGAGTCCATTAGAGAGTGTGGTTGTGTTGACAATGACATCCGTTCATGTGGGCAGCCATGTGTGCTACATCTAATGTATGTCTACTATATCTCTGTTGCAGATGTCGCACACCAACACACATATATGTTCTTACAGCACATCAACATGTCAGCTTTGTGGCACATGGAGTAACTGCATGCACTTGTAATAGTAATGACTAGTCAGTCAGGGGTTTGAACCCCTGTACTGGTAGGTGTGTGACAGACAATGTTTCCAAGCCCTTCTATGATGTACTTTGCCTGTGTCTGTCCCTGCCACACACTCTGTGGGGGATGTGGAGGTATACACCTGGTCAGCAGCAGCTTGTATATTGTAAGTGATGGTCATGTTCGGGTGATGGCCTCTGCACCTACTGCAGTCCTCCTCTAGCTGATTTCATGTGGAACAGCTGTGATGATGTTCCCATAGCCATTCACATGAAAAACACAGTGCAATATCTAGGAACATCATGTTGGTGTTTGCCCATGACAGTCGCTGTGAGTGGTGCCTGGATCTGGTGTTTGGTAAACGGCATCACAGGTAATATCTGGATGTTCCTCAAACAACATACACAGTAGGAAATAGCCTAAAGACAGGAGGGTGATGTGCCAGACATGACTACAGCATGTAAGTATAGCTATGCTTCATTGAGACAACTACCTGTTTAACAAGGTGTGTGTGGTAATGGCTATTCTGCATGTTTTAAAACTGACAAGACAGTGCTTTGTTTGTCAGGGACCCCCATCTGTGGACTGGTCAGTGTGTGGAACCATTTGCTTCCTGTGTTACTCACTGAACACACATTGGTGAACAGCAGGAGCATAGTGTGAGGATTGCAGCCAGTACATGGTGATAGTGATGTGTTACTGCCATTGCATCCCTGACTGTGTCTGGGGTTCTCAGTGACATGCCAATAATGGGCCACTGCTCATAGCTGCAGTCAGAAGTCTTCTACACGTTGTACAGATGCCATGCAGTATATATGCATGTGTTGTGCTCTCTCTGCAAATGTATACCATCTGTTGTGTTGGGTTGATGGTTATATCTATGCATGCTGTTGTAAGTAATCCTGAATGCTGTTGACTATTATTAAGCCATAGGCTGTATGGGTTTGGAGGTCCCGGCAGAACCTCTTGTCCCACTTCAGCTGGTCATGGCTCCGGGCACCAGCACATCTGGGGCCCAGCCTTGGACTTCCACTTCTGTTGGCTCTGAACTGCCTTGTGGTGGTACCGCCACTGAGGATGAGGCTTGTCCCCCCTGGAAGCAGGTCCAGACAGGGACATGTCCTCTGTCGTACAGTCCCGGATGTGGTGCGTAGGGGGCTCAATAAGGGGTTTCGAAGCCAGATATGCTAGCTTAAGGGCAGAGTGTCACATTTACAGGGTGAGGCTGCCCCTCCTAGACAGCCCCCAGCACTGCCACCTTTGCAGCTGTTTTGGTGCAGTGGTGGCTGCCCATGGCTCGGGACCTCCATCCCACTGTTTCCATCTGGGGGCTCATGGGCTTGTAAATGCCAAACACTCCTGCCTGTCCAAGGTGTATCCCCCCACATGTGTCATATACCAACCCTGTATGCTGTCTTGTCTGTCATCCTACCCTACCTATCCTCCATGAGCATACCTACTCTCCTTCCCCCACATCACACTCTCACCCTATGGAAACAAAAGGCCAATCGGTTCCTAGAACATTTGCCCCATACATAGCTGTCCATTTCACACACATGTCCACTGGACACATGTAACCCTTTAAATATGCATCACAACATACTCCAGTTGTCCTCACCCCTGTCTCTCAAGCGCACAATCCTAGTATGCACATGACTCCTAAATGTTCCAGGTACACGTGATGCGGATGACCTCATTGTACACACAACACTACCAGACCCTCTATGGTTACCCCATTTACCTTTATCATGATGATTATGTCGCACACAGCACCTTGCAAGAGTACTGTTTGATTGGACAGGAACTGTGGTGTTAATGTAAATAACATGCACAGAGTGATATATATGGCCAACGTACAAATGTTTGCATGTATGACTGACATACGTCTGTCTGAGCGAGTCTTGATATTACATAGGACTACACCACTACATAATGCAGGCATTGCTGGTGTTTCCCTTTTCATTCCTTTGTAATGCTTTGTTGTCACATGGAATGCTCCTGATATATCCATGTATATGTATGTATCTATATGCTGGGCATAAACACTTGCACATACATCTACATGATGGAATACATTTCCTATACTGTTGAATGACTGCGCTGGATGATATGTTTGTGATAAGGTCCGATGTCTGCATATCTGCCATAGCTTAGTGGTAAATCACAATAGCTGTGTGTGCAGGGTCCTGGTTTCGAGCCTCGTAAAGGCAGTTTATTTTGTTGCTGGACAGAACAAGGCCATTGGATACGGTGTGATTAAGGCACATTAAAACAGTTATGAGCAGGTGTGCATGGGTTTGAGCAGTGCTAAGCAATGCTAACCTCTGGTTACAGTTTCTTACACTCAGTTAGCCTCTACATTGCTTTACCAGTGTAATACTCGCATACTGGTGGCCAAACAGGCTTACACCCGCTTGCTCCCGCACTTGCAAATGCACTGGATTTTGTGTTTGCATCTGACACTCATGCCCCTGCATGGGAGTGCGGATTATGATATTACCTTGTGATGCCTATTACATCGGATTACATGCTACAGTATTGGGAATGGCTGCCCATTAGCCGACAGCATGCCATTTGACTGTACGGAATCCGTGGCCTGTCCAGGGTTTGATTCATATTATTGGTGTGTTCCTCTTACAATCTGCACCCATCTGGCTAATACATGGGAACTGACACTCTTCAATACAAACAAGTAATTGGGTTTTGGAACCCACATCCTTCAGCCGAGTCATGCTACTGCATACCTAATATTCTATCATCTTTCTAAGGTTGTCAGTGGAATATGTGCTTTCTGTCCCTATCAGACCTCTCATACGATTGTGGAAATATACAAACTGAATCAGGGACATGGCATAACAACATCATGGACACATTTAAATTATTGGTGCTATTAACCTGACACATTGATAGACTCAGAGCATATGAATTCATACACATTGTCTGAGGTAAATAATGTTTATAACTCGTAATTGTTGTCATTATTCATTACATGTAATTCACCATCTTTCCTCCAAA
>NC_056725.1:179754941-179807441 GCF_019279795.1 Protopterus annectens | reverse complement strand
TGCTAGGGTTAAAACTTCAGTCAAAGTACCTTTTGTCTGTTGAGTGACACTTTGTTCTGTATTATGCTGTGCTGTCCAAAGTACACCTCAGAGCAATAAAGCTGAGACAAGAATTCAAGCAAATCAATTAAAAAAATAGATTTTAAAGAGCTTTGGACACCTAGTGATGCTAGTTTTCCAGAAATCCAAGCTGCTTATTATCTCCAAAAAATAGTCACCACTATCTCTCAGACTGCTTACATAATGAGGTAAACCTTTGCTGTATCAGTAATTAAGTTATAAATAGAGAAGTGGAGGGAAAACAGCAGATTAAGCCAAGGGAAACAAAACAGGAATTAATGAAGTCAGTAAGGTGACTGTACCATTCAACACTTCAATTACCAGCAGTGAAAACGAAGTAAGTGGTCCAAAGCTTGATTAACTGGTACTAAAATGGCAGAAACAGTTTCAATGGTTGGAATGCATCAGATTTAGCACAGAGAAGCAAGAAAGAAATGAAAGGATTCAGTCAGGCAACTGTGCAAACTGTGACTTCAATTTCAATATGGAAAACAAAAGAAAATAAGCACAATTTATTTAAATAGCACTGAAAGCTAGGTGACAATAATTGCAGAAAAAATAATGGTACTTTCCTGATTTATGTCCTTAAAGTTACATCAAAACTTAACTTTTAGCTTTTCCTGCACGTGCACTGTGATAAGCCATTTGAGCTTAGATAAACATGTTAAGAAACCAACAAAAAAGCAGCTTTAGCTTCAGCTAATAATACTTTCTGGGAATAGAAGTTGCTAATAGTCTCTCACAGAATAGTCACCATGATATCACAGACTGCCTACACACCTGTTTAAACCTTTGCTGTATCAGTAACTAAACTATAAATAGCAGAAATAAAGGGCAAACAGATTAAGCACATCTCGCCTTTATTCTCACTGATGGGTTGGAGCCGATCCTCGGCTCTGACACGGCCGATAGCAAGCTCAAGGTTTGCCAGTAGCTTAAGACCAGCCCCTTATCCCACCATGCTAGAATTACCTCAGATCTCGTTTGCTGCGAATAATAGTCTATATATATATCTATATATATATATACATATATATATATATATATATATATATATATATATATATATATATATATATATATACATATATACATATATATATATACATATATATACAACCTATACATACTCTCTTATATATATCCACGAAGAAGAGTACCCAAAGGAAAAGAGAAATATTGAATAACCAGGATGGCACTAGCCTCTAAGTCAACAGTCAGCCAGGAGGGGGAAGGAGGGAGGGACGTGAGAATAAAGGCGAGATAAACAACTCACATGGAACGCTATGGTAAGTACATAACTTCTATATGTGAAGTTGTTAAATCTCGCCGTTTATTCTCACTGATGGGTAGCGTCCCTAGCACCCTCAACCCTGGGTGGCTCATGGGAGTATGTTCTTCAGTACCGTAGAACCAAAGGAAGACCTGTCCCTAGAAGCCTTATCTACTTTTTAATGTGAAGAATAAGTTGAGACAGCATAAGGTTTAAATTCCAGGTAGAAAAGGGAATTTTGATCGGAGGTCTCATATGAAGAACACTTTTAAGGAAGGTTTTGGATAATTTATGGCTCATAATATTTGAGCCACCAAGACCAAGGTGAAAATTTGAGATGGCAGCTAACTGAACTCGAACTGTAGCAGCTGCTGCCCCTTCCTTAAAAATGTTTGTCAAAAATTCCAAAATCGAAGATAGCCGAGCTTGAAAAGGGTCAATGTTCTGCGTGTTGGCCCAAATTGAGAACCTTTTCCATTTGCTGCCATATAATTTCCTGGTAGATGGCTTGTGAGAGGACAAGAGAATCTGTCATGTATCTTCTGAAATTGAATGAAGCCTGGCAATTAGGGGAAGTGGTTTAGCCAAGCACTCCGTTTCAGGGACTGCAGAGAAGGATGAAGGTCCCCTGATGGGTGCATCAGAAAGTCCAGAACTAGGTCCAGGATCCATGGATCCTCCAACAGATGATGGTGGAGAAATGGAAACCAAATCTGTCGAGGCCAGTAGAGGGCTATGAGTATAACCTTCCTTCCCAGCGATTTTGCTTTCTGTAGAAATCTGGGTATTAATGGGAAGAGTGGAAATGCATAAAGGAGACCTGGGGGCCAATCGTGTAAAAGTGCATCTCTCGAGGGATGACCGGGAGGTAATATCAGGGCAAAGTAGCTTCTGCATTTTGAATTGATGTGGCTGGCAAAAAGGTCGCAGCAAGGCTGGCCCCATTTGCGGAAAATCAACTCCGCAACCTGTTGATTGAGAGACCACTCGTGAGGGAGTAATATTGCACTGCTTAGCTTGTCCGCTATGACGTTGGAACTCCCCAGGATGTGCGTTGCTAACAAAAAATGCTGGGACGACACAGCCCTTTGCCAGACTCTGAGGGCTTCCCAACAAAGGAGGTAAGACTTGGTTCCGCCCTGCTTGTTCAAGTACCAGACTACTGACATGTTGTCGGTCTGAATTTCAATAGTCCCTAGAGGGAGAAAATCCTGAAAGTACTGCAATGCCAGAAGTACCACTCTCAGCTTTAGAACATTGATGTTCAGATGTGATTCTGGATCTGCCCATGTGCTTTGGGCAGTCTTTCCCTGAAAATGCCCCCCCCCCCCTATCAGGGAAGCATCCGTGGTCACAGTGGCTACTGGGGGGGGGACAAAGGGTCTCCCTACTGTAACATGAAGAGATGTCAACCACCACCGAAGGTCTTTCCTGCAAGAATCCAGGATAAGAATCATGTGGTGCATTGGTAGTTTCTGGTAAGACCACTGAGTGAAGAGAAGCCATTGAAGGATTCGCATATGCATCCTTGCGAGTGGTATAGCCAGGATTGCTGCTGCCATCAAACCTAGCACTTTCAATACCTCCGCTGCTGTAGCTTTGTTCTTTGACACCAGTGAGCTGACGTTTTGGCGAAGAAGAGACTCTTTTGATAGGGAGACGTAAAGTGGTGGTTGAGGTATCTAACTCTGCTCCTATAAAAACAGTATGCTGAGATGGCGATAAGGAAGACTTTTCGAAGTTGATCGTAATGCCTAATTGATGGCAGAGTGTCAGAGTGTATTGTGTTGCCTGAGTCAATTGATGCCTGGTGGTAGCGGTGAGGAAACAATCATCTAAGTATGGAAAGACCTGGAATCCTAGACGCCTCAGGTGAGCTGTGACCACTGCCATGCATTTGGTGAACACTCTGGAGGCTGAAGTGAGACCAAAGGGCAAGGCTCAAAACTGGTAATTATTGGCTCCCAGCCAGAAGCGCAGATGATCTCTGGAGCGTCTGTCCATCTTTATGTGATAGTACGCGTCTTTGAGATCTATGGAGCACATCCAATTGTCTTTCCCTAAAAAGGGAAGAATGGACTGAAGCATGACCATTCAGAACTTCTCTTTCTTTACAATCTTGTTGAGTCTGTTGAGGTCCAAGATAGGTCTCCTGTCCCCTGTTTTCTTTGGTACCAAAACGAATCTTGAATAGGTTCCAAATCCGACTTGGTCTGCTGGGACTGGTTGGATGACTCTTTTTTTCTAGCAATCTGTGGACCTCCGATTGCTTGTTCCCTGAGATTGGGTGGAACATCTGGGATTTCTTTGATAGGAATGGGAGGGGTAAAAAACGGTATGAAATAGCCTCTGGAAATTATGCTTTGTACCCAAGTATTCGATGTTATCTTTATCCAGGCTTCTGGGTACAAAGACAAGCGACCCCCGACTGCCTCCAGAGCTGAAAAGTCGGGCCCTCTTTCAGGAGTGCTGGTAGGACTGACTAGAGAACTGACCCCTGTCACCCTGTTGCTGCAGACCCCCTTTTGAAAGGCTGCTTGAGTTTTTTGGAACCACATCTAGGGCCCTTGCGGTAGGGCCAAACAGGAGTGGAAAAGCGGACCCCAACGGCAGATAAAGTCTTGCCTTCCTGTTCATACCTGGTTAAAGTTTCCTTTACATTGGGCCCAAACAGTGATGAGCCATCAAATGGGGTATTAATAAAAGAAGACTTGAAGGGTTCCGCAAAGGAACAGAGATGCATCCTGGCTTGTCTGTGAAGAGCAATGCCCGAACTAGTGGCTCTACTCGAACCATCAGCTGCATAGGATATGAGATGCATGGACGAGTTCACTACTGAGTTAAGGGTAGTGAGCTGTGCTTTGACTTTGTCGGCCACTCCTGCCGCTAATGTACCTTGGAGAGTATCTCCTAGCTCTTTCAGGAGATCTCTCTGTAGTCTTGCAAAATGGGTCAAGTAGTTCAGTGATCGCAGAGAAAAAGTCGCTGAACTAAACATACGCTTCCCATATCTATCCATAACCCTAGAATCTCTGTTAGGGGGGTGGATAGAAGAGGATGTCTCAGATACTTCCTTTTTGGTGGCTGCAGCCACCACCATGGCATCCACAGGTACTCTTTTAGTCAAAAAAGGTTTATCGACTGGGGCAGATATGAATTTATTGGGTCTACGAGGGACAGGTTCCATGGCCTTCGGTGACTCCCACGTCTTACGAGAGATCAGATCCATGAGCTCGTCATAAGGCGGAGACACACAAGAAGTAGAAGGCTGAGACCCAAAAGCCTTCAAGAGCAAAGACTCATCCTCAGTAGGGGTCTTGGACTGCCAGTTGCCCCTCTGACTAAGGATCTCTAGTATCGCTGCAAAAGAGATATCCTCAGAGGGGAACCGAGGGGACCCTTCTGACTCATCTAAGTCCGTGTCAGATTTCAAAGACTCCTGTGGGGAGTCTAAGTGCCTCCTCTTGCACAGTCTCTTTCTGGGCACCTCCTCAGTGGGGGGGGGTCTGGGGAGGTCTCAGAAGAGCAGGGGACACCCTGTGGGGGTACTTGAGGCTCAGGGTCTCTACGCTTAGAGGGGTCAGTAGATGCAGACATAGACACAGGAGCTTAAGGGGAGAGGGAAAGCTGAACCAATGCTGATGTTTTTGGAGACAAAACTCTCCTCATAGCAACGATGGAACCATGGCTCCGACAAGGAGGAGTGGACAGACCCAAAAGTACCATCTGATCCTCCCACACCAAAACCCTGGGCTCCGAGCCTGAGGTAGGAGCCGAGCTCATCCGAGCTGAAGCCCCGAGAGGGAGAGTCAGCACCAACAAGTCGGTGCGACTATCCTCCCCGGACCCGACTGAAGAGTGTCGGCTTCTAGAGCCCTCGGTCGGTGCAGAGGACATCCGAGTAGATGGAGCTGATAACCGCGGAGTGGCTATCGGCTCCAAGGGTAAGACCACCATTGGTTCGACTTCCCTCGGCTCTGAGAGTCCAACACAGCTCAGAGGAGAAGTAGACAAGTTCGGTTCCATGGTCTTTGGCACTGACAAGCTGGTCGGGGCCAACAACAATTTGGCAAGTCCTGGTGCCTGTAAAAGCTTCTGCACTACCAACCTATGAACCTATAAGAAATATCCAGGGAATTGTTATGGCTAGGCTTGCATAGGCCCTAGGGCCGCTAGCCTAGTACCAACCTATGAACCTATGAAGCTATGAACTAGCTGATCCATGTCCAAATCTGAAAGGCTGACTGAAGACTTAGCTGAATGCACCAAAGGTGCTGACTGGAGCAGAGGTGAAGAAGGAACTTTGGAGACCAGCTCCAATACTGAGAGCTGGCTCTGAATCAAAGGTACACTCGGCTCCGACGACTGTGGAACCGATGACCCTCCTTCTGAAATTTTAGCCTTTTTAGATACCTTATGTGAAGACTTGGAATTTGAAGATTTGGAAGACTTACTAGCACCTTCATGGCTATTCAAAACCTCTGAAAAAGATTGCTGTAGCAATCCTCTGTCTATAAGTTTCCTCCTTCTCTCCAAGAGGTCTCTTGAAGAGAAGGGGTGACAACTGTTACAGGTGTCTTGGAGGTGCTTGGCCCCCAAGCAGTAGACACATTAAATATGTCCATCAGTGATGGACATTTTCTGCCTACAATCTGGGCATTTTTTAAAACCCAATTTGGGATGGGATTTCTCCCTGTTCTCTGACATACTGAGAGAAAAACAGTAAATAGATTCACAAACAACTAAGCCCAACAATTACAACAGTAATATACATATATATATATACATATATATATATATATATATATATATATATATATATATATATATATATACACACACATATATATATATATATATATATATATATATATATATATATATATATATATATATAAATAAAAATATAATGCAAATATGGGACTAAGAGTCCCACAGAAAAAAACTAACTTCTAAAGGGATTAATAGTAGGAAAAGGGGCTAAAGGCCCACACAAACTAAAAAGCCAACAAGTCCCTAATTTAAAACAATTTAAACTATCAAAACTGTCTAAACTATCTAAAAATAATGGAACTAACACACACTACATAAATATATCAAAAAGGAAACTTTTTAAAAACTTGCTGTTAATTCTGTTTCTAAAATGGTCCGAGCTATCTGGATCACCGAGATCTCTCTTGCCGCGGCAAACTAGATCTGAGGTAATTCTAGCAGTGCATGGTGGGATAAGGGGCTGGTCTCGAGCTACTGGCAAACCTTGAGCTTGCTATCGGCCATGTCGGAGCCGAGGATCGGCTCCAACCCATCAGTGAGAATAATCGGCGAGATTAACAACTTCACATCACTAATTAATATATTCAGTCAGGTGACTGCACAATTCAACACTCCATTAACAGCAACAAAAATTAAATAAGTTATCAAAAACTGGTTTAGGCGCTATTAAAATGATTGAACCACTAAAATGGAGGGAAAGCAGCAGAGTTGGCAAAGGGAACAAACATATCAATTAAAGAAATCAGTCAGGTGATAGGATTGTACAAATACAATACTTCATTTTCAGCAAAGAAATCAAACTAAAGTAAGCAAAACCTGTTTAAATAACATTAAAATGTGTAGTAGTCAATAACCACTTTATTTTCAGGTGCAATATTTTTAATGAACTTTGGCTTACAAATGACAGCAAACTGGCCCAGCATTTTACATGTCTTTCATCTTCTGCCACATGCAGCATAAGGGTCTGACACAATATGATAATGTTCACACTTCATGCATTTGTCTAGTTAACACTGTACCTCTCATTTACATGCTTACTTTCCCTAGCATTATATCACTTTTCAAACTTGCCATTCTCCTTGTGTTTTCACACACACACACACACACACACACACACACACACACACACACACACGCACGCACACACGAACACACACACACACACACGCACACACACACGCACACACACGCACACGCATGCACACACGCACACACACACACACACACACACACACACACACACACACACACACACACACACACACACACACACACACACACACACACACACACACACACACACTCACACAATTTATTATGATTAAGTCTGCATTTTGCTTCTTCATTAATTCCACATCACTGGCAGTTTGTCTAACTGACTTTAAAACTTACATTTTCTTCAAATTGTAACTTTTGAGACACTTCAGTATCATCCAGCCTACTAACACATTTGTGTCTGATTTGTTCAGCCTATATTTCAATAAACCAACAATTTTCAGTCATTTCATGCAAGTACAAAATCTTCAACAAATTCACATTTGGCTTGTACACATCTGTGGTTGAATGCCCTTTCAACAACGTTTCTGTTAGACACACAATATTCATTGCTTTTATTAATTACCAACAAATATGAAATACTCTGGCCTTCTGAGCATGAAAATAGACTATATATTGCCTCCACTTCCTTGCAAATTGAACTAACAAAGTGTTTAACTATATTTCCTGTTTTTTTTTTCCAGTTTGGTTACTACACTAAAGCATGTCAACCTGTCCTTCTCTACTGCTCTACATTCAGTGGAGTACTCTGACTTTAGTGACCCAAATCTTACCTGATATGACTTTTTTGGGTAATCAGTCAATTGCTTATTTTGTACTTTTCCTTTATATTTATCTGCATATATTCAATTTTTTTCTGCCTGAGCCGATATCTTTAGTTTATTTGCAATAGTGTACAAAAGATCTTGGTCTGTTCTGACACTGCAAGTTGCTTCTATTACATCTCTGTTTCTAAGCATTTTGTTGGTCTGTTCCCTCTTCTATACACTCTGTCAGTGACACTTTTAGTCTTAATTGCTTTATAGTTTCCTTCGTTTGATTATTCCATGATGGCATTTTATTTATTCCTTTCCTTTCCCTCATTGCTCTGCATTTTTTGGTAAGGCTTTATGTCTTATTAATTTAGCTGCACAGTAATATATACTACTTACTTCTTTTATATCACATGAATTTCTGCTAATGATCTTGATTATTATGTTCATCTGTATTATTAGATTTTTAGCATTTTGGGTCTTATTTGTGTACTGTAATTTATTTATTTCATCAGCCTTAGTATATCTATCAATCTCTGTTAAATAAATCAACTCTTCCCTTAAATCATTTTCTTCTAAACTGAGGGCACATTGTTTGCTTTCTGTTTCCTTAGGGACTCTACAGAAAGTTCCAGAACATCTTCCTATGACATATTATCTTCAGCTGTATTCTGTGCCATCTGTTTCTCTTTCATGTGAAACTCATTGGCCTGTCACTCCACAACAATGACTGCGACAGAGTCTCCACTGTTTCCTGCTCCATTCCTTGCTGTACACTCCAACTGAACTTTTGTACTGGTTTCCTACAGAAGGCTTCAGAGCATTTTCATATAGTGAGTGATGATATGCTTCCTGTTTCAGCTAGGCTGGTGAAGAAGAAGTGGGATTGTCAAAGAGATGAAGAAAGTAGACATGAGTATAAGGAGATGAGGCGCATGGCAAAGAGAGAGGTGGCGAAAGCTAAGGATAAGGCATATGGAGAGTTGTATGAGAGATTGGACACTAAAGAGGGAGAAAAGGACCTGTACCGATTGGCTAGACAGAGGGACAGAGCTGGGAAAAATGTGCAGCAAGTAAGGGTGATAAAGGATAGTGAGGGAAAGGTACTCACAAGAGAGGAGAGTGTGTTGAGTAGATGGAAAGAGTATTTTGAGAGGCTGATGAATGAAGAGAATGAGAGAGAGAGAAGGTTGGATGATGTGAGGATAGTGAATCAGGAAGTGAAACAGATTAGCAAGGAGGAAGTAAGGGCAGCTATGAAGAGGATGAAGAATGGAAAGGCTGTTGGCCCAGATAACATACCAATGGAAGCATGGAGGTGCTTAGGAGAAATGGCAGTGGAATTTCTAACTAGATTGTTTAATGAAATTTTGGAAAGTCAGAGGATGCCTGAGGAGTGGAGAAAAAGTGTTTTGGTACCTATCTTTAAGAATAAGGGTGATGTGCAGAGCTGCAGTAACTACAGAGGATTAAAACTGATTAGTCACAGCTTGAAGTTATGGGAAAGAGTAGTAGAAGCTAGGTTAAGAAGGGAGGTGAAGATTAGTGATCAGCAGTATGGTTTCATGCCAGGAAAGAGCACTACAGATGCAATGTTTGCTCTGAGAGTGTTATTGGAGAAATACAGAGAAGGTCAGAAGGAGTTGCATTGTGTCTTTGTAGACTTGGAGAAAGCATATGACAGGGTGCCTAGAGAAGAGTTGTGGTATTGTATGAGGAAGTCGGGAGTGGCAGAGAAGTATGTAAGAGTGGTACAGGATATGTACGAGGGTAGTGTGACAGTGGTGAGGACTGCAGTGGGAGTGACAGATCCATTTAAGGTGGAGGTGGGATTACATCAAGGAACAGCTCTGAGTCCTTTCTTATTTGCAGTGGTGATGGCAGGTTGACAGATGAGATCAGACAGGAGGCCCCGTGGACTATGATGTTTGCAGGTGACATTGTGATCTGTAGTGAGAGTAGGAATCAGGTTGAGGAGACTCTGGAGAGGTGGAGATATGCTCTAGAGAGCAGAGGAATGAAGGTCAGCAGGGCTAAGACAGAATATATGTGTGTAAATGAGAGGGAGGGTAGAGGAATGGTGATGATGCAAGGAGTAGAGTTGGTAAAGGTGGACGAGTTTAAGTACTTGGGATCAACAGTTCAGAGTAATGGTGAATGTGGAAGAGAGGTGAAGAAGAGAGTACAGACAGGGTGGAATGGGTGGAGAAGAGTGTCAGGAGTGATTTGTGACAAACGGGTACCAATAAGAGTGAAAGGGAAGGTCTACAAGAGGGTAGTGAGACCAGCTATGTTACATGGGTTGGAGACAGTGGCATTGACAAAAAGGCAGGAGTCAGAGCTGGATGTGGCAGAGTTAAAGATGTTAAGATTTGCACTCGGTGTGACTAGGATGGATAGGATTAGGAATCAGTATATTAGAGGGTCAGCTCATGTTGGACAGTTTGGAGACAAAGCAAGAGAGACGAGATTGCGTTGGTTTGGACATGTGCTGAGGAGGGATGATGGGTATATTGGGAAAAAGATGCTAAGGATGGAGCTGCCAGGTAAGAGGAATAGAGGAAGGCCTAAGATAAGGTTTATGGACGTGGTGAGAGAGGACATGCAGGTGGTTGGTGTGACAGAGCAAGATGCAGAGGATAGGAAGAAATGGAAAGAGATGATCCGCTGTGGCAACCCCTAACGGGAAAAGCCGAAAGAGAATGATGATGATGATGATGATTGTTCCATCATGATGTGGCATTAGCAGATTTTGATTTTCTACACTAAATCCTTCATTTCACAGGTAATCCATAACTTCACTTTCTGTTTCTTTAACTTCTCCATTACTAATCCTCTTTTCAGCTTTCTCCCTTTGTTATTTTAGTTTCGTATTGTGAAATTTTCCATATCTGGATGTCTTTGGCTGTATTTCTCTTCAAATATCGTTGGTGCTGCTTTTTGATGTATTCATTCATTTTTATTTCTCCTTTGCATAAATATTGCATCATATTAAATCTCTTTTTCTTTCCCATGTCTATATTTCTACTTCAGATGTGTCCTGCTCCTCATATTTTTTTCTTAATTTCAGAATCATTGTTCCATCATGCTGTGACATAACATATGTCACTTTGCAGGTATTACATGACTTCAGTATTTATTTGTTTAAATTCTACTTTACCAATCTTCTTTTCTACATTCCCCCTTTGTGATCATATTTTTGTATTGTGAAATTTTAAATATCTGGGTGCTTTTGATGGTATTTCTCTTCAGATATATATGGAGTTGCTTTATTTATATTCATTAGTTTGGCTTTCTCCTTTGCATAAATATTTCACCATATCAGATCTCTTTTTCTTTCCCATGTCCATGTTTCTATTTTATACCTTCAAAAATCTCTTTGTTTTGTTCTTTATATTTTTTGCACTTCCTCTGTCATTTCTTTTTCCAAGCAGCCCAAGGTTTCTTTTTTTATGCAATGTTTTTCATGGATATGTTGTATTAATAAACACAAATTTGCATTTGAAGCTTTTGACAGTTTTTCTCATACAGATATTTTTCTTTCCTCTAATTTATCTTAATCTTTTTTAATATTTTCTCAAATGTCCAAATTTTCACAGAATGTCCAGATTTTTACTTCTTATTTTTAGTTTCTTCCTCATAAAATTTGAGGGGGGGTGGCAAATCACATGGGATTGAAGCCCCTAAATAATAGCATATTGAGTTTCAGGCTTTATAGTCTTTCAAAAATGCATGCTAACAACAATCTTGTTATTCTAGCAACTTTCTAAGTTTATAAGAGCAGTATTTAAAATATATTCCTATTTTGGGCCTTTGTTCCCCATTATTTTAGGCTTTGTCCAGAGTTTTTGTCCTAAGAGTTTGCAAGGTATACTGCTATTTGGAAATTCTGGGGCTTCTTGCACAATAGCAACAATACATAAATTCTTCCTTATTCTCAACAGTCCACTCTATCATCTTTATGGATTTTTTTTTTGACCTGTCAGTTTTTGTAGTTTATTTCTTCCTTCTACAACAGGGGAACCATCCTCCCCCTGAGCCTGGCCTAACCCCCTTGTGGGAATGTTTGCATGCCTTGAGGATTCTACACTGTCATTTTTTCCAGTCATGGCACCAGTGTGCATATCAAGACTGGGCACTTTTTTATCCTGAGACTTGTGCACCCAGCTATCTTTTTTATTTTTTAATCTTCCTCTTTCCATGATATATGCTATACAAAATTCAGTCTACTTATCAGTGTTGTCTTGACGAGATTTAATGAAAACAGGATCCACCACATTAAGGCACTCCCCAAGACTTGAGGATGAATTCAGTTCCAGCAATACTAATCTCATTTTCTGTTTGATTTATCATCTCTCCATTCAAACTCTTATTTACTTTCTCTCCTGGTTTAATTTCTTCAAGACTTTTTGGTTTCTGGGGCGTGGCCAAGGATGAACACAGGATAGCAGCAGATTTCTTCAGCTCCACCAATTTCATTACATTGACAGGAATTAATTACTTAAAAAATTAATTCTTGAAGTAATTTTCTTTCTAAATATGTTTGTTTTATATAGTTCTTGAACTATATCTAAAAAAGAAAGGAAATCTTAATAATATTCCTGTCAGAAATTACTTTGGAAATTTTCCTGTCAGTTTATCAGTCTGAAATGAGTTCCAGTAAGACAAATTCTCAAGACTCCAGCTTCAAGAAAGAACTTCAGTCTCTGATAATTATAGTCCAGCAACTTACTGCTAAGATGGATAAAATGGATACTAAAATAGACACTTTCATAGAAAAAACTACAAAACAAATAGACTTGTTACATATGGACCTGCAACAACAGAAGATCCAGATGACAGGCATAGAAGAGGCTGTGAATGACATGGAAAATAAAATACAAGAAGAGGAAATCAACATTGAGTTTCTGCTGAAACAAAATACACATTTACAAACAAAGCTGGATGACCTGGAAAATAGATCTAGGCGCAATAACATTAGGATTTTTGGACTGCCAGAAAATATTGAAGGTAACAATATTACTTCTTTTTTAACAACATGGCTCTCTAAAACTTTAGATTTACCAGAAGCATTCTTTTTTGGTATCGAAAGAGCACATAGATCTATAGCTAATACCAACTCTAACAAAAACTATCCTAGATCAGTTATAGTTAGATTTCTATCATCTTTTGATAAAGAGATGGTTCTTAAATCTGTTTGGGCTAAAGCTCCTGTTAAGTTTAATGAGACAACTGTGAGTTTTGACAATGACTATTCTTCCATGGTAATTGCTAAAAGAAAAGTTTTTCTGCCACTAATAAGGGAGCTTAAAAAAGCACAGTTTAAAACATACCTTCTGTTTCCTGCCAAGCTTAAAATCTTCCTTCCTGATGGTCCTAAGGTCTTGATGATTTAGACTCTGCTTTACTGTTTGTCAAAGAAAAAGGATTTTGGATAAAATAGAAGAAATGGAATGGGCTAGTTCTTCATTAAAGAGATTGGCAACTGAAGCTTCCTGGAAGACTTCAGAGAAGAAGAAGAGACTAAAAACAAATGATTTGTTATATGTTTTTTCTCTCTCATCATTTTAGTTCATTATTAATCTTTTGAATATAGTTCCTGCATTTCCAGAAAGCCACAAATATTTTGGAAAAGATTTAATCAAAGTTATTCTCTATGTGCAAAGAAATGTTTTGTTTCATAACCAGTCAAAATGCCTGAGGATTTAATGGCAGGCTGTGACTCGATTTGTTTTTCTTTCTGAAAAAAGTAAGGTTAGTAATTTGATACATTTTTTATCTTTATCTTTTTTCCTTCTTCTTTTATTATTTTCTTTGTTTAAACAATGACATTCTATTTAGATTATGTAGTGGGTAAAGGGTGGGGGAGGGCAGGGAGAGAACAGTAATGAAAATATCATTAATAGAATAATAACATATTTATTTCTTGTAAAAGTTTATAAGTTTTTCAAATGCTATTTCTAATTATACTTCCTTGATTATACTGCTTATGCTTGTTTGTAAATAATCTGTCATGCTTTAACTAATAATAATCAGAACTAAATAAGAGTAAATAATATGTTTTATGTTTAACTCTATTAATATAAACAGTAAGTAACATTCCATTGTATATACTTCTTACAGCTTTTTCTTACATTTTTTTATTTCTGCCTCACTCCCTTTTATTTTCTACTCTCTTTTTCTTTTCTTTATTAATATATAGAAATGCTTTTGACTGTGTGGGCACAGTGAATAATAGGATTTGTATGAAAATTGAGTTGGGAGAAGAATGCTGAGTTTTATTGCTTGTTGGTAATTTTGAGTTTAATTTCACTTGCATAGAGGCTGTGATGATCTGTGGAATACATTGTGGAGGTTCTGTCATGTTTAGATGCATTTACACTGCTAAATGAATGTTTGTCACTAGTTTTAATAAGTTTCCGCCAAAATGTTAAGAGAGACAATCTGGGATGTGGGCTGTCTTATGCACAATGTCCTTGAGTTACCTCAGAATCTTCAAATCACAGAATTCTCACAGAGAAACTGAAAGCAGTTAGTATAAACATTGACAAGGTTATCACACTGACACACCACAGATTCAGGAAAAATACTCTGTTCATAAAATATGTCAGTTATAATGAGTTTAAATGATGTAGTTTCTTGTAGTAAGTAAATGTCTTATTTTAGAAGGCATAAAAAAATGAAACATTTATTTAAATGTTTTTGAAAATCTACTTAACAGCAGCATAATAATCTGTGTTAAAAATTTGTGTTCCAAACATATACTTTACTATAACTCATTTAATTCATCTGATTGACAAACATAAATAATCTTATAACTCTATTCTGGAAGAAATGTCATGTGATATATTTTAAAGCAGTAGGTTAGCATGATTGTAAAATCTGGTTACCAATATGTGTTTGCTGTGCATTGTTTTGTATAAAGCAGACATATTTATTCTGGGGACAGCAAGTGGGATGGTGCTCTGCAGGGACACAACTCAGTGAGATCATATATATATATATATATATATATATATATATATATATATATATGTGTGTGTGTGTGTGTGTGTGTGTGTGTGTGTGTGTGTGTGTGTGTGTGAGTGTGATGGCTTTTTTTCTGAGAGTCTGCATGGCTATCCAATATGATTTGTAATGATTTCTATGAATACAATGTTTTACTCTATTGACAAAATGAATGTTTGCCACACGTTTTAATAAGTTTCCGCCAAAATGTTAAGGGAGACAATCTGGGATGTGGGCTGTCTCATGCACAGTGTCCATGAGTTTCCTCAGAAGCTTCACTCACAGAATTTTCACAGAGAAACTGAAAGCAGTTAGTATAAACATTGACAAGGTTATCACACTGACACACCACAGATTCAGGAAAAATACTCTATTCATAAAATGTGTCAGTTATGATGAGTTTAGATGATGTAGTTTCTTGTAGCAAGTAAATATCTTATTTTAGAAGGCATAGAAAATGAAACATTTATTTAAATGTTTTTGAAAATCTACTTAACAGTAGCATAATAATCTGTGTTAAAAACTTGTGTCCCAAACATATACTTTACTATAACTCATTTAATTCATCTGATTGACAAGCATAAATAATCTTATAACTCTATTCTGGAAGAAATGTCATGTGATATATTTTAAAGCAGTAGGTTAGCATGATTGTAAAATCTGGTTGCTAGTGTGTATTTGCTGTACATTATTTTGTGTGAAGCGGACAGATTTGTTCTGGGGACGGCAAGTGGGATGGTGCTCTGCAGGGGCACGGCTCGGTGAGATCAGATATATGTGTATATATGTGTGTGTGTGTGTGTGTGTGTGTGTGTGTGTGTGTGTGTGTGTGTGTGTGTGTGTGTGTGTGTGGGGGTATGTGTGTGTTTATATGTGTGTGTGTATATGTATTTGCGTATGTGTGTGTGTATATGTGTGATGGCCTTTTTTTTAGGTAATAACGCAGGTGTTTCTGAGAATCTGCATAACTATGCAATATGATTTATAATAATTTTATGAATACAATATTTTACTCTATTGACAATAATGAGTTTAAGTAAATGCTCATATACAAACAATTCAAGATTTTTTGGAAGCTGTTGATAGAATTCACATGACAGAAAATAGATGCATCTTAATGCATGTAATGTCTGAATCATATTAGCCAAAGTTTTTGATTTAAATGAATGTTAGAACATAATTTTCTCTCCTCTTGATTTCTAACATTAAGATTATTTGAATGCTATTAGAATACAAGTGTTATATATTACATAGATCTATATAATAGTATGAACAGTTTTAAAAAAAAAAAAAAAAAAAGTTTATTTTAGTTTATATGATGCTGTTTTACCAAATGTGTAGTTTTGTCTTGATAGATAATTGAACTGAAAACTGTTAACCTCAGTTAAATATAACTAGTATTAAATTGATAAGGTGGCAGCTGAGGTACTGCTGCTTAGGGTAGGGGTTAACTTGAGTAGTAAATACTGCTCTAAGTTGGAGTTTTCAACTCCAGGCGGGATGCAAGGTTTAATCCTTACATTATTTTCACTTGTTCATTGTTATATGTATATAGTTTTGACATCCACAATATATTTTGTACACTCATTGTCACTACAAACAAAATTGAATCCTATACAAAATCCCATAAGAGATTTAATAAATACAGCTATGTTTAAAGGTACACCTAAAAGAGGAGATGTAACATTATTTATCTTGTTATTTGTTATTTCGATCATAAGATTCTTGAGTTTTAAAAATGCCAAATGACATCTTTAAAAGGAATTTCTTTAAACATTAATGGATTGAATAATCCGTGTAAAAGGGCAAGCCTAATAAGATACATTAATCTACACAAGGCCAATCTAGTCTTCCTGCAAGAAACCCATCTCTTGAAAAAAGATATTGATAAACTAGCCACTAATAAGTGTACAGTATTGGTTAGTTCAGAGCACACTCAGAAAAAGAGGAGTGGCTATTTTATGGAATAAAAGTATGCCCATTCCTAAAACCATTAAGTCTTATCAGGATGACAAAGGAATGTTTTGTATGGTTACAATACAAATTAATGGGAAGACTTACACTTTAATTAGTGTATATTGGATACCTGGAATTGGTATTAATACAGTGAAACATCATATTGATAAGATCATATCATTCTCTGTAGGGGATATTATTTTAGCTGGTGATTTTAATTGTATACTACATGAAAGTGATACTACCACTATAAAGAAAAGAAGAATTACATCTAATGCAAAACATTTAAATGATTTTGCTAATTCTTATCATTTGAATGATATTAATAATCAGATAGAGTCAAAATCATTACCATACACCTTTTTTCTAACAGATACAAAACTTATTCAAAAATAGATAGGGTCTTTATTTCTAACCAGATGGTAACAGATTTAATTAATTCCAAAATCATTTCATGTCCTATATCTGATCATAACTCAATTGTTTTCGAATTCATGATAAAAATACTCATAATGTTCAGATCAAAAGATACCAGCATACTTAACTCAGCTAAAAGACTATAAAGAATATATACTTTCAGAAGTACAACATTTTCTAGACATAAATAATACTCCTGAAGTCTCCATTGTCTATGTTTGGGATGCCTTAAAATCATATCTATATGGACAAAGTATCAGATGGTATAATAACAAAAGGAAATCTTGGGATAAGGAATTGTTAGATATTCAAAGTAAACTAGACTCTTATAAACATAATAATAAAGAAAATATTATGGACAAGAAAGTTATTGAAGAAATAAACAAACTAAATGAGAAATACAAAGAAATTTTAACTCATAAAGTTAAAATAACTTTAGAGAAATACAAGTTTTGTCTTATTCAATAAGCCCCAAATACTTACATAGACTTAAAAATAAAACAAAAAGATTGAATAAACAAAACCATATCAAAGAAATCTTTTCTCTAAGGAAAAAGAAGAATGTTTCTAGTATACCAGAAATACTGGATGAATTTAGAAATCACTTTCACAAGATTAACCATAACAACATTAACATGGAACCTAAAGATAAAATAAAGGAGTTTATAACCACAAACATGAATAAAAAGCTTAATAAACAACAGATTAAACTATTGGACAAGAGTATTTCATATACAGAAGTTATTACACAAATAAATAAGCTTAAATCAAACAAAGCACCGGGTAATGATGGTATTATACCAGAGATATATAAAATCCTTTCTAAAACTACATATTCATTAATACATAAGGTTTTTATTCTGGCCCAAACTGAGTTAATAATAACCCCCCCATCTTGGCAATATACATTTATTTCACCAATTTTAAAACCTAATAAAGATCCAACTAGATGTTCTTCATATCGACCCATCTCATTACTTAATGTTGATTATAAAATGTTTATGAGTATTTTTGCTGATAGATTGAAGACAATTATCCCCGGCATTATAGACATAGATCAGATGGGCTTCATTGTAAATAGAAATACTTTTGATAATATAAGAAGAACTTTAACATTAATTGATTTTGCAAATAGGAAAAAGAAAGATTTAACACTTATTAGTCTTGATATAGGTTCAGCATTTGATTCAGTAAGTTGGGACTATCTGTTTACCTTACTGAAATGCACAAATTTCTCTGATGCATTTGTAAATTTAATTGAGCATTTATACAAAGGAACGCTGGCTTATATTAAGGTAGGAACATATGTTTCACAAAAAATACCCATTCTTAAAGGTACAAAGCAAGGATGTCCACTTTCTCCACTATTATTCACTTTAGTAATGGAGCCTTGGGCTAATTTGATTAGAAACAGTACTGACATAGAGGGTTTTGAAATATAAGAAAATACAACATCAAAAATTCAACTTTTTGCAGATGATGTTCTAATTACATCAGCAGGATCTAATTCTTCTATGCAGTCTTTATTTGATAAAATGATGAATTTTAAAAGTATTTCTGGTTTAATATTCAATGAAGAAAAAACTAAAATACTACCTATATATACACGAAAAAATACTCTCGTTAGTGATTTTTACTAAATATGTACCCAACTCAGGTCAGATAACTTATTTAGGTATAATACTATCTAAAGATATTAAATCTATTATATATAATAACTATAATACCTGTTTTCTTAATATACAAAATCTTTTTAATACCTGGAATAATATGTTTTTTACTATGGAGGAGAGACTTACAATTATTAAAATGATAATATTCCCCAAGATTTTATACTTAATACAATCAATAATACTTTCACCTACAAAAATAACTATCAAGAAACTGAATACACTAATGTTAAATTTCTTATGGGCACCTAATAGACCTAGGATTGCATTAAAGAAACATACTAATAGCTGGTCTCAAGGGGGTATTTCTTTTCCAGACTTTAATTTATATATTATCTCTTCTATTATAAAAGTTATTACTTTATTAATAGATCGGTCATATGTCACAAAATGGAAAGATTATTGGGAGCTAATTAGTATGCACTTCATGAAAATCTCCTTAACACATAAAATATGATTATAAATAACTCCATGTTGTGGTTGCTAAAGGAATTTTGTACTTCACCTATTACACCTAAACATATGGTCTGTTACCCATTAAATATTATTATTAGTTATCGTAACTTTATATTCATGCACCCTAAGTATAGGGAATGGAATTTTATTGTATTCCCTATAATTTATACTCAGGGTATGCTTATGTCATCTACTTCTGAAGGAGCTCATTTAGCTATAGATAATAATCTAAAGTACTGGTATCAGCTGATATCTGATAATAAAGTTAAAAATCTAGATTTCTTAAAACAAGAATTTGATCTAAGAGAAACTTGCTGGTTAGAGGTTCAGATCTTTAGACAACATCTCATTGATAGAATAGATCTAATGTCTATAACAGTTAAAGAATCTATTCCAAAACTGATTGATTACTTGATAATAAATTTACAGCATAAAGTTTCTGATAAAGGTAAACTTTCATATATACATAAAATTATCAGACAAGAAACTTTTACAATGTAGATTCATACTGGAATTATTTCACCTCTATTAATGGGGACCCACCAACTCAACAAGATAAACAATATATATTGAATCTGCTTATAGAACTACATCTTCCATTGTCTGGAGACTTTATACATGGAAATTTTACATAGATCTTTTATACACCTTTGATGATGAATAAAATTAATAATAAAGATAATCTATGTAAGAGATGTAATGTAGAAATGAATGCTGACTGGGCTCATATGTTTTATGACTGTATGAAGTTGAAAGAATACTGGAAGTCAATTAATGAATTTTTGCAGGCTCTTTTTACAGATAATTTCATTATTTCTAAGTCTCTTATATTATTCAACACACCTGTACCTCAATGTGTTAAAAGATTAAGCTTCCCTTGTTATGGTCTATCCTAGCAGTGGCTAGGAAAATAATAACTAGAAATTGGATTTCAGATACACCTCCTTCGTTCAATGAATTTAAAAATGTTATGAATATAATGTGTCATATGGAAATAAGCACAATTAGAATGAGAACAACTAGAAAAACATCACATTTTATTGTATGGGATAATTTACAAAATTTGTTAAAAAAATTCTAATTTCAATAGCACAGTATTTTAGTTTAATTAATTGATCTGATTGTAGTGGATGTCTTTGTAAATACTTTAGTTGTTTTGTTGAATATTATAATAATACCTATTTTTAATTATTTGTATAAAAATGTTATGATATTTCTCTTATATGTTAAAACAATAAACTTGTTTTGAAAAAAAAAAGACTTTTTGGTTTCTAATACCATGATAGGAATAGACCCCATTCTTAAATCAAAGTATGATTAAAGCTCATGAAATTAATATTGTTTCAGTCTTTGATGTTTGCCAAAGGTGCTCTTTGCAGCAACTGCAATGTGCACAGACTTGACTCCTACAATTCATATGGAGTTACATGTATCAGTAACATATCTAAATACGAATGTAAATTCTTTTTTATGAGACCCATTGCTCCTATTAATATTAACACTGTCTGGGTATCCTTCTTCCACATTGCCCTTGTTTCGGCCTGTATATCCAGGTATTTTATTACTTTGTGTCTCTCTGTGTATGTAAGACATTGTAACCACTGGGTGTAGCAATTTTAATGATCAATGCTACTTCTTGCCTGTTTTCATGGATTATTATATCTGGTTTTCTCACATCTATTTTCTGACCTGTTGGTCATGGGTGATCCCATGTATTATAAACCTCATCATTCTGTATATTGCTCTGTGGCTCATGTTTCCAATGCTTCTCAGTTACGTCAATATTGTAATATTTTCACAATCCCCAATGCAACAGTCTTGCCACATTATTATGCCTTTCAGTGTGCAGGACTTATGCCATTACTGTATTACACCCAGCAACAAGATGTGCAACTGTTTCCATTTCCTTTTACAGAACCTGCATTTATCTGTTTCTCCCACATGTTCAATGGACTTTGTAAACCAGCGTATACATAGTCCACTGTCCTGGGCCTGCAATACTAACCTTTTATCCCCTGGTTTAAATTCACCTCTCCTTAACCATTACTGTGTCAGATCCTGATCGACATGAGATTGTTCCAGGAGATTTCTGTACCTGCATCTACATTTATTCTTTTCCCACATTTCTTAGACAGAGATGTGATGATAAGAAAGGTAAAGTTGCTCTGTTTTTGCATGTAAATATACTCAAATGAATGGAAAACCAAAGGTGCACATTGTGAAATGTTCTGTTTACCTTTGTAATATTATAATTGTCGTGCAAAATCAGCATTTCAGGTGTTATCCTGCTTATCCATTTTCCCTGAGCTGAGTGATATTAGGAGTATTCACAAGCTTAGCATACTGTCAAATTATTTAACTCACTAAAAAATATTTTTATACTCAGTTCCTAAGAATAAGAATATAAACAAAATGATTTATGTAACACTATTAAGAATGCTAATACCCTGTTAGAGTTTCCTTGGTTACAAAATGACTTTTCTCACATAACAAGATGAGACCAGGCATCGTATTTAATGAATGCTTGTGGTCAGTAATGACCTTAAGGATTATACATAGACACTAAATATTTATATTTTTTATTCATTTGATTTACTAGGTTAACCCCACTGTGACAAGCCTATTATCAGTGGAGGCCTGGTGGAACCTCCAAAAGAAAGAGTTACAAACAGATCATTACAAGATACACAGGTGTAGAAAACAGAAAATATTTTGTGATGACGTTCCCAAAACACTCTGTATAAAAACATCCAGTCTAGTTAGTTACACAATATAATATCTAGAAAGATTAGACTGCACAATAAGCAGAGGGATGTCAGTGGTCAATATATATGCTAGACAGAAAAATAAACAAAAAGAAGGTCAAGTGATATTATATGAATCAGGTGGGACAAAGAGCTGAACAATTACTGTTGAAGTGAAACTTCTTATCGGACAGTGTGAGAGCTCAGAGTGAAAAGTAAAAGTGAAACGGAAGTATGGAAGTCAAATTCTGCCTACTAAGAGCGGAGTTTGACTTCCATATTCTAGCTTTTCATACACACACACACACACACACACACACACACACACACACACACACACACTCTCTCTCTTATACTTTCAGAATGTGCGAGCCCCTCTCAGTAGCATCTGTTGAAAGGTTTCCATACCTGGGACCCATAGGAAGAATGCTGGCTAAATGTTGATCTTTATACTCTCTCTCTTTTTTTTCCATTAGTAGTATTGCTTATACTTTGTTTTCCCTTTGCGCTAAAACTTGTTGTTTTATATTTTTCTTTATTTTTGAGGCCTTTGAGCCCAAACACATGTATTTTTGGGTGAGACTATATTTTTTCAACAGGGGTCTGTAGTGTAACAAAAGTGAAGGTAATGTATGTAGACTGTCAATGGCTGTACTCATTAAATTCACAGCCATTACAGCAGTTACCGTATAGTGTATGCGTGATATGGGGTCTTTAATACAGCAATAATTTATTTGTCCTTATAGCAAAATTTTGAGTCATCTCTCTGGATAGAAAAGTTTTTTTCACCATCACTCCCTCTAGAAGTGTTTTTTTTTCCTATTCTTCCCCCTTTTTATAATAATAAGGTGTTCAAATCCACAGAAACTTGGAAGATAATTATAATCTCAAAGTGTCGGTCTGTTTTCCTAATTAAACAAAGAATATGTGCTTTGTCGCCATGCGCAGTAAAGTGAAACTTCTGTATGGAAGTGCGAAGGAGCTTATACTGTACTGTACCATTTGCATTCCTTCACACATCCTTACAGAAGTTTCACTTCTACCATGCAGGGCAACCAAGCACATATTTTTTACATTTAGAATTAAAAGGGAAAATGCTTCAAATAGTACTTAATTGTATAGAGAACTAGTACCAGCTGTTAGTAAATAAGTGCTAGAGGCAGATTGACTAGATTTATTACTGATTCTGCTATTTTTCAAATTGTATTGATCTAATGACATTAGTTCCCAGATGAAGAGCTCCAGGAAAACAGTCTACTCAGGTCTAGACTACTCCCAAATAAGTTGTAGGCCAGTGTAACTTCAGTGGACCTGAATTTATTTTCTATGGCCGTTCAATTAAGTTTATTTCAGACAAAGCATGATGTGAAGTTTATTAGTTTGTTAGAGCATATGTTGGTATATCTACTTTTTGGCAATGTAAGCTTTCATATTTTTATTATAATTTTGTTAGGTTTTTGCTTGTATTTCTCCTCAAACATTCTACATATCTAAATGTCTTATCTTTTTTCTTGATGACTTAGTCCATGTCAGTTATTATAAATAAACTACATTAAAATCTCTATGCATATTTATTCTCTGTATGTGCATATCTAATGCAAAGAATAATCACCATATATTTTGTATGGAAAGAAAGGGAGGATCAGTCACATCAATTTTATACTTTTATATCCCAGTACACAGTTATATAAACTGGATGTATGAGCACTCATGTATTCACACACACACACACACACACACACACACACACACACACACACACGCACACACACACACACACACACACACATATATATATATATATATATATATATATATATATATATATATATAGATAGATATATATATATATATATATATATATATATATATATATATATATATATATATATATATATAGAGAGAGAGAGAGAGAGAGAGATCCTCTGTGTGACTGTGTGTGCATATACGTTTTTGTTTGCAGCCCATATCATATGTTCATATGCTTGACAAATCTATTTTGTAGCACTGATCACCAGTTTCATTCCATTAGAGAAAATAAATCTTACAATTCTGTTTTTCTACACATTATTAAAGTGTCAGCTTTCAGGTATAGAGTATGCCTGCCAAGACAAATATGCTCATATTTCTTTATAGTCATACATCCTGTTTAACCCCACAGCATCTAAAACAAGTTATGCATGCTTAATTGAACAGCACATGAGCAATACCTACGAGGGATGTTAACAAGTCTGACTGCATAAATTACATGGCCTTCTTTTTCATAACTGATGATAAACTGACATAAGCATATTTTATAGTTTCATAACAAACCAAAAATAATATGTGGCGAATAATCCTGGACTATGGTCTTGCTTTGTTTATGATTTAACCATGATATAACATGAAGCACATTGGGCTGTATTTTCTTTGGAAGTAGTTTATGCAGGCCATAATCAGGGTGTAGCATATAGTCATTGCAGTGAGAAATGTTAACATGAAACATAATGTGTAAACAATAATTTTATTTGTGAGGCTGTTAAGCTGCAGTACTGATTTGTCAAGTATGGAAGTGGAAATACAAATTCACTACACCACGGAAGTCAGTTTTCCTCCAAGATGAAGTCATCTGTGTTACATTGAAATATGGAGGATATAGCAGTCTTCCTCTGCATGGGAGGTTTGGAAGGCATTAGTCCCCCAGAATATAACTATGCTTTTTTATTTTTTGGATGAAATGCTATTCCTGCACATCAGCTACTCTGAAATGGCACCAAAAGTGTACCAATAGTGTCTTATAATCAGTTTTATCTATGCCATATATTTACTTTGAACCAAAACTGACTACCCATGTCTTCTTATTACAGTATCCTAACTATGTCATTTGATTTGTTCAACCATTATACTTTAGACAGGACAGCACAGTGATGTATGTCAGACTGAAGAGATATCAGAATGTTAACCATATTTATCACAGTGCAGAATTCTGGAAAAATAATGACCCATGAAACAGCAGTAATCCTACTAATCTTTTGGCTTTTCTTAGATTTTTAATATGACCTCCTATGCTTCACTCTTACGGTAATTTTACAACCAAGGAAACTGTACAGGTTATTAGCATTCTAATACTGTTACCCAAATAATGTTGTTTATATTCTTATACTCAGGAATTGATCCTTACTATGGGAGTCTTGGGGGACTGCAGCATCCCTGTTGATGGTAGACCAAATTAATCTTATAGTTTGTTGTCCAGCAGCTTTTTATGTTTTGGTCTCCCTCTCTCCCACAAAGCATCTTATGTTCCCATGATATGACACAGCCTAGACTTGGAGGATCAGATGATTTGTTTCTGTATTCACTTATAGTCTCAGTGCTGGGAGTCAATGACTTCTTAGAATATCTCATAAAGCAATGCTGTTTATTTTTACTGAATTACTCTTATTTATGATAATACTAGGCAGATTCATGTCACAACATTGACAACTCATTCAGTGAGTCCTGATTCGATGAAACTAACCTGCTGAAATTAAGTTCAACAAATATTTTAATAAGGATTTTATGTATGGTAATAAGCCATCCTGCATCTCCGCACACCCCTTGGACTTGTATATACTTACTCTGTGGCTGCAAAACTGTGGAGAAAAGAGAAAACTCCACTCTAACTGAAAGTTTTTTAGTGAAATGACTTGCTAAAATTGGCACTTCTTCAAGAGCAAATCCATCACTTTCCCACATGTCAAAGCTCCATCAAAAAACAGTGGAGCCTTTTTTTGATGCCTAGTATTAAACTATGGCGTTGATATCAAATGTTTGGTTTGTTTCAGATGTTAATGAAAGATGATTTCATTTTACTGGGATTTAATGTCAGCTCCATAATTGAAAACTTTTATGGAACTAGTAATTAGAGAGCCTTTGACACTGGCTTTGATAAGTAAAAAGTAGTTATCAAAGAGAATAGCACCTAGAACTGTATCTAGAAGAAGACCACCAGTAACTAAACTATTTGAGGAGGCAGCCTTATTGATTCTAAACTTTTGTATTCTTTTAGTGAAACAAGGACTCAACTAGTGAGACTGGCATACATGTATAGTGAATATATATAAAAATCCATCTTTCTTTGTTTTCGTTACCTTGCGATATATGATTGATCAATAGATGACTGCCATATCAATAAATGGAAATAATACTGTTTTTGTCTCCTTTTTACATAAGTCTAAAAATCTTCATATTACTTTTCATATCATTGTATTTAAAAATGTTTCTCATTAGAATAGATAGGAATGTGTTTTTGAAAATACTCAACTTTAGTTTTGCAACAGAATGGGTTACTATTTTTCTCTTTAAGAAAAAATAATGTTGAATGTTTTAATTTTTATGCAAGGCAGAAGATGATGATAATGTTTTTGGTGTGTAAGATGTGGATAGTTAGTGATTTGATTAATCATTTAATCAAACCAGAAACATATCGTTCCATGTGTGTAGTTGCATATAGACATTTGTTTCAAAATTCGAAAGTTAAAAAGTCTGTTTCATCCATGACACATTGTTTAAAATGCTGTTGCAAGTTAATGCATGTAAAACCATATTACAGATGTTCTAAATTTATTACACTCTCATGTTAGCATATAAGTGTCTTTCACTTAATGTCAGTAGCCTTAATAATAACATGAAAAGAGCCAGCTTGCTTAAGTTTATTAAAATGCAAAAAGCAAATATTATATTTCTACAAGAAACTCGTCTACTAAATAATAATTTAGATAAATTGTCATTTAATGGCTTTTCAAATATTGCTAACTCTTGTTATCGAAGTAAAAGGAGAAGTACTATCATATTATGGAAAAATTATCTCATAATGCCTAAAATGCTTAGTACATTTTCTGATAAAGAGGGAATGCTATGTTTGATAGTACTGGAAATCAATAAGAAGTGTTATACTTTAATTAATTCTTATTGGATACCTGGTCTGGGTACCAGACATATTAAGAAATACCTAGACACTATAACTTTCCATACCAGAGGTGAAATCATATTAGCTGGAGATTTTAACTGTTTATTATCTGATAGAGACACATCCTGGGGCAATAAATCTGGAATAACAGTGCAATCTAAAAAACTGAATCATTATATAACCTTAATGAATCTTAGAGATATTTATGATCAGAGAATTGGTAATTCCCTTAATTATATGCATTACACATTCAGATTTGGAACCCAAATGAACAGAGATAAAGTATTTATTTCAAATAACATACCCCAAACTGCAAGAAGTCTTAATAATGTCATGTCCACTTTCTGATCATAATGCCCATATTTTCAATATTCGTTTAAGAAATGATGATTTAATTTTTTACAAAGAATTCCAGCCCACATAATAAAAAAATTAAAGGTTTTAAAGATTGGGTTTTAAATGAAGTAAACAGTTATTTGGAGTTTAACAATAATGGTGAAGTAGATGACATCATACTATGGGATGCATTAAAAGCTTACCTTTATGGTAGAATAAAAAAATGGTATTTACTAAAAAGGAAGGAATGGGATAGGGAGTTATTAGAACTACAGACTAAAATAGATAAATTAAAATCAAAATTAAACCCTAATGATAATGTTGCACATTCAGAATTATTAAGTTTAAACGAAAAATATGAAGCTATATTGAATCATAAAGTTTCCATTAACCTAGAAAGAATTACACTACAATCTTATTCTGTAAATCCTAAACATTAGCATAAGTTGGCTATTAGGACTAAACAAGTTAATGATTTAAATCATATCACTAAAATTAAGTACACAGATAATAATTCCACAAGAAAGATTTAAAATGTATATTAGATGCATTTAGAACATGTTATAATTCAATTAATGATAAAAATCTCCCTCTAGAGAATGATGATATAATTTATACATTTATTCAGAACAATATCATAAATAAAATATCAAAACAACAAAATGAGATACTAGATAAAACAATTTAATTAATGGAATTGAAAGACCAAATCAAAATTTTGAAAAATAATAAAGTCCCAGGTTTAGATGGAATTATTTCAGAACTATATAAAATTATTCCAGATTCAATTTTAAAAATTCTGTTAAATGCATTCTCAATGATTAAAAATGAATTGAAAATCCCCCCTTCTTGGAAACATTCCTTGACTTCCCCTCCTTTAAAACAAGGCAAAAATCTGCAACTTTGTTCTTCCTATAGACCTATCTCTTTGTTAAATATGTACTATAAAATCTTTACACCTATATTTCTCCCCGGGCCTCCGCTGAAAACAGGCTCTGTGGAACCTAGTCGGACTTTCCCGGTCAACAAATGATAAATAAAAATAAATAAAATGATATTGGCTAAGAGATTGAATAAGATTCTAACTAATTTAATAGATTATGATCAAACAGGTTTTATTTTACACATAAAAGTTCAAGATAATATCATTAAATTATTATCATTGAGTGACATTGTTAATAAATCTAAAAAGCAACTCTCCATTATTAGCTTAGATTTTATTAGCTTGACTTATTTGCACAAAATACTTAAAGGTTATAATTTTTCTCTAGACTTTATAAATTTCACACTAAGTTTATATAATGATTCCCACATCTGTTAAAATTGGGTCATATTTATCATCATCATCATTTATAATTTCAAAAGATACAAAACAAAATTGCCCATTATCACCCTTATTGTTTGCATTGTCGATAGAACCTTTTGCTAATTATGTAAGAAATAATATTAATATACAAGGATTTTCTTCAAATAGTGAACATTGTTCTAAAATTCAACTGTTTGTGGATGATATCCTTTTAACAAGTGAATATAGTGATTCTTCTTTACATCATATCATTGAATCAATACATTATTTTGAAAAGATTTCAGGACTAAAATTAAATCAAAATAAAACTGAAACGTTATTAATCAATAAGAGAATTAATAAAAACATGTGAGTCTATAGAAACTTTAATTGGGAAAATAAAACAATACTATATTTGGGGATTAGCATAAAATCTACATGGAAAGAGATGGTACTTTCAAATTATACTATTTTGTTAAACACTATCAATAGGTTAATTAATAATTGGAATTATATTTTTTTACCATGGAAGATAGACTCACATTGATAAAAATGGCTATTTTACCCATTTTATTCTATACACAATCCCTGATTTTAATTCCACCCCCCAAAAATTTCAAGAAAATAAACAATATATTACTTAAGTTTCTTTGGTTCCCTCAAAAACCAAGGATAGTGCATAATCTGCACGTAAGAGGCTGGAATAGCAATGGAATTGGTTTTCTTAACATAGAATTATATGTAAAATCAACTGTTAGCAACATAGTACTATACTGGTTAAGCAATACCCTCATTACAAACTGGAAATGATTACATGAAACTCATATGGTATCTAGCAGTAGCTATGAAGTACAAATAAACTCATTGCTAGGCATTAGTAAAGTGTATTGGGTATTGCAAGATTATTGTCTAGATAAACAAAAATTCAATCATCTCACATATGGTATAAATCAAATATTTAGTACCTTTAAAAGTGTAATAGAGTGCAACTATAATATTAAACAGCTACTTTTTCTAATATTCCCATAGGATACACTCCAGATTGTTTAGAATTTATTATTTATTTATTTTTATTTTATTTTATTTTACATTTGTTGACCGGGCTAGTCTAGCTGGATACATATCCGTTTACAGTAGAGGCCCGGGGAGAAAAGCTCCAATTCAGTTCAAATTACAGTAATGAATATGATTAAAGCAAATATTTAACAATTTTTCAACAAAGATTTCTAATAGGTACAAGAGAGGCAGAGCAATAACATTTCAGAAATGTATCAGTCTTACATTATAAGAGAGGATAACAAAAACATTTAAAATGTACAATGTCTAGTTCTATTAGTAACATAGAAGGATGTAAAAAAACAAAAAACTAAGGATAAAATAGTTTGTGGCATAAGTTAAGAATAAATCTCATCTCCAGAAGGCATCAGGTAGGGGCTTAGTGAGAAGGCAAAAATTAGTTGTATTTCGACTATATTTCAGTCAGGATTGGTACAGGGACATAGCCAATGTGAAATAAGATGTTCTTTGATTTGTTTTTTAAATAGAGAGGTAGATTCAAGACAAGTTAAAGTTTGAGGAAGTTGATTCCATACTTTACCTATAGAATTAGAAAATAATGCATCCCCAGCTTTATTGTATGATTTAGTTATTGATACAAGGAACTTATTTGCAGAACGAAGTGTGGTTAGGTTCTTATATGGAGAAATGAAGTCTACAAGGCTGGGAGTATTTTCGGGGAGATGAAGAGTTTTGTGTATGATGAGTAATTGTTGATACAATAGGTGGTTCTTTAGTTCTAGCCAGTTTAGTTGTTTAAGGTTGTTACAGTGATGAGTTCTAAGGGGTGTAGCATTAATGAATCTAGCTATACTGTTATAACAGGTAGAGAGTTTGTTGATGTTATTTTTAGACAGTGTGGTAAATATAGCTGATGCATAAAAAAGGTGGAAAGCAGGTGGGTCTGTGCAATAGTTTTCTGGTTACAGGGTTCAAGAAGGATTTAATTCTATAGAGTGTCCCAAGTTTTTTGTAAACCGCTTTAATAGAAGTGTTAATTTGTTCTTCGAAGTTCAGATGGTTGTCAATGGTTACACCTAACAGTCGAGTGGTATTATCAGGGTTAATACAGGTGGCATTATTAGAGGAGATAGTAAAGAAAGGTGTAGGAGATTTATTTGTAGGAGTAAAGAGCAATAGCTTTGTTTTTTGGGGTTAAGGAGGAGACAGTGCTGCATAAACCATATTTCAACATTATGAAAGGTTGTTTGGGTGATGGACTGGAGAGAGGGAATATCTGTAGCTGAGCAGATCAAAGTTGAGTCATCTGCATATTGGATACAGGTTGCTTGTGGCACATTCAAATTAAGATCATTGATAAATAATGAAAAAAGAAGGGGTCCAAGGATAGAGCCTTGTGGAACTCCGATATTTACAGGGAGTAAGGATGATAGGTTATTTTCCCAATGTACTGCTTGTTGCCTGTTCTCGAGATAGCTTCTAAACCACTGTAAAGAATGTAAGCTTAGAGGGAGGTTGTTAAGTTTTTCAAGAAGTATGTTATGGTTAACCATATCAAAGGCTGTTGATAGGTCTAAAAATAGTGCAGCAGAGAATTGGTTAATATTACGATTTTTATTGATAGAGTCAGCAAAGGAAAGTAGGGCAGATGTAGTACTGTGGTGGGGCCTGAAGCCATGTTGACAGTTGGCTAGAAGTTTGTTTTGAAGAAGGTAGTCAAGAAATTGTTTGTGTATGCACCTTTCCATTATTTTCGCTAATGGGAGAGTAAGGCAATAGGTCGATAGTTGGATATTTGGAAGAAGGGCCACCTTTATGAAGGGAATTATGTGAGAAATTTTCCACATGGTAGGGATTTTCCTTTCAGAGATGGTCCTGTTTATCAGTGTAGATATTGGGAGATAAATAGCTTTTGCAGCTATTTGTAAGAATTGGATGGGAGTTTGTCCGCAGATGGAGTGCAAGGCTTTAGTTTTAATAGAAGTTTATATATGATAGATGATGAAACAGGTTGGATTTGAAAGGCATTAGTAGAGGCTGTTGAGTTATTATGCGGAGGCTATGGGTGTTGGTAGGGAGTTGGCTAGGGTTAGAATAGCTTCTATAAAGTAGTTATTAAAGGCATCTGGGATTTGTGTAGAGGAGTTAGGGTTCAATCCTGTAGGAGTAGGAGTAGGAGAATGCCCAGGTTTTAGAAGTTTATTAATGCCTGCCCAAAATTTTGTGGGGTATTCTGAGTAGTATTTTGTAGATTAAGATAATATTCCTTTTTATCGCTAAGAGTAGATTTCTTGGTAGAATTTCTTAACTGTTTATAGAGGAGATGATCAGCTGGAGATTTAGTAGCTCTCCATTTAGACCAGATTTTGTTTCTCTGTATCATTCTTTCTTTTGTTTGCTTAGATAGCCAAGGGGCAGTTTTGGCTCTTATCCTGGTGGTGTGAAAAGGAGCGTGATAGTCAAGGATCTGCAAGAATTTAGTGTTAAAATAGGAAACTGCTTCATTGAGTTCAAGGTTTGATAAAGGAGACCAGTCACAAGCTTGTAATTCGTTAAGGAAGTTATCCGGGTTGAAAAATCTTTTTGAGCGGCAAGTTCTTAGTTTATGCTCATTAGGAATATACAATTTTGTCTGATAACATAAGTAATAATATGATCACTAATACTATCAGGAAGAGTCCCAGGAGTATAGTTGTCAGGGGAATTATTTATTAGAATCCAATCTAGTATTGTTTCTTTCATGTTGGGTTTGTGGATTCTAGTTGTTGTTGTAATCAATTGAGAGTAACCATGGAGGTTAATATGGTTTGTAGGTTTTTGGGCTTTGCAGGTATTCCAATCAATGTTAAAATCACCAAGTATAATGGTTTCTTGGGGTAGTTGGTTAGTAAGAGAACTGAGTAAGTTTTCTAGGATTAGGGTATTATTTCCAGGGGGAAGATACATACAAATAAGATAGATAGCTTTGTTGTCATTAATTTGAAGTTTGACTGATAGAATTTCAAACTTGGGGCCTGTTAATGGAAGTTCCTTGAAAAGCGTAACTTGTAAGTGAGATTTATAGAGAATGGCTATCCCGCCACCTTTTTTCTTAGTTCGGTCTTTTCTAAGTATATTATAGCCAGGAGGTGTGATTTCCTGGTCAGTAGTAGAGGGTTTTAGCCATGTTTCTGTTATACATAATATATCAAATGAATGCAAGTCTAGGAGAGCATGAAGATGGTGAATTTTGTTGTTAATACTTCTGATGTTAATATGAGCTACAAGAAGGGAATTGGTTGCTTTAGTATTTTGTACAATAGAGGAGAAGAATTAATATTATGGGAACGGTTGCTTAGGTTAGAGGGTCCAGGATTAGGATGAATGTCGCCATGTGAGAGGAGTTGAATATGGTAATGAGATAGTATTTTTACAAGTTTGAGGCAAATATTAGAGATTTTCTTGTTAAAATGGAGGGTTATGTGAGATGGCCTATGATATTTTGGTAGTATATAGTTGGAAGAATAGGTAATGTTACTATGTTTAAGGGTGCTTTGGAAAGAGGAAGGTAAAGTTTGCTTTAGATGAAGGTTATGTTCGTATAAAGTGTTAATTTGTAGAGAGGTAATATAGTATGATAAGGATAGAGAAGTTATAACAGTAGTAGAGAGAAGGGCATAGGTGAGAAAGGCAATGATAGTTGAAGACATGGTAGCGAGGAGTTGAACAGAAAAGCTAAAAGTATTAGTTAAGGTCTCAGTAATTAAGGATGAGTGGGATAAACAGTAGTAGGAGAGGAATAGCTAGAGTGATAATATAGTGTATGGAAGATAGGAGGGAGAGGAATAGCGATAGATAGGTAAGAAATTATTAATAGTGGTATAATAGATGACAAAATACAGCTAGGGTGGGGAGATGAAATGGATAGGGGAGTGGTCAAGTAAAGAGGAGAGGATAGGTAGGAGTACAGGGGGTGTGACTAGTGAGGTATAAGTTAAGGACCCCTAGGGGTGGGTGGGATATGGGGGTAGGGTGGGGAGTGGAGCGGGGCACAAACAAAAACCTTGTGCGAGAGCAGAGGAGAGGAGAACAATCAGCAGGGAGCTACCCAGGGGGAATAGGCTAGAAGCAAGAAGGTGGTTAGGTATACTAGAAGCAAGGAGAGTAGAGTAAAAGATGTTCGGAGACACCAGTTTCAGTCTAGTTACAGGGAAGGCTAGAACTAAAAGAAAGGGGTGAGAAAGGAAACAGAGAAAACTGGGACAAAGTGAGCTACAACAAGGAAATGGTTGTAGGCAGGCAATACTAGAAAAGGAGAAGAAACAGTCAGGGGAGAAAGTGCAAACCCTACAGCAGGTAAAGAAGGAGGAGAACTTAGGCTATTACCAGGAAAGAAAGCAAGTTCGTAGGGTAGGAGGAGGGGAATGGAAGTAAGTACTACAATAGTAAGTAATGTAAGGGTAATACAGTTCAACTAGTAAACAACAAAAGAGAGGAGACAGAGTAGGGGGAAGGCAGTATAGCAGGCAGGGGGGGGTATGGCTGCTGGCGGAGACTGGTAGAAGTCTGGTAAGTGTATCAGGAGAGAATAACCAGACAATAACAAAGGCAGCTCATAGGAGAGATATATATAATAAAAACATACAATATAGCTTTAGTTTGGTGATTTCCAGATTAATGTTATCCAAGGGTATTAAGGAAACCCAGGCAGGTAGTGGTGGGTGGACAATTGTAGTCTTTGGAGTCCAAACCAAGCTCTTCCTGGAGTTGAGAGGGGAAAAGATACCCTAAACCAGCTAAAAAGGATAAATAAAAGAAACAAGAACAATGTGATTATAAGGTGCAAATAAAACAGTTACACTAATCTACACAGAAATATTCCATTGCATGACAAGGCATCTAGGTAGCAAAAAGGCACGATAAATAGGCAGTTTAAAATACAGATGAGAAATATAACCTTCGAATGCACAAGTAAGCAGTGTAGAATCAGGCTAAGGTCTATATCTCTAGACATAAGTTAGCAGCAAGCATATGAGTCGATATAACAGAAAACACTTTGAGGGTAAAACAAGATACCCAGCACAGAATAGTGATTACTCTTATATTTACAATAACCAATATCGCCAAGGCAGAAAAAATATCAATATCAAACCAAAATATGGTAGGCAAGTATAGTATTCACCCAAGGAATAGCACAGTCTAATAAGGCCAGAGAATGCTATCTACAGAGTTCAGGGAACACACAACATTGCCAATATTACAAAAGCAAGCGTACATTAAACTCACAAAAACATGGCCACAACAGGAGTAGTAGCCAAGAGAAGAAGATATAAAGAGAAGAAGAATAAAGAATCATTTAATTTAAGCAAAATGTTAAATTTTTTAAATAATTTAAAATGCTGGTACCAATTTTTAGATAATAACAAGATTAATTCAGCAAACTTTCTTCTAGCTAGATACAGCAAGACAGCTGGTTATCTCTACAAATATGACAACAGTTCATTGAGAATAAAGTGAAAATACCAATTAGCTTGGAAATGGACACACTGTCAAAGCTACTACAATTTTTAATGTGTAATAATTGGACAGACGTTAATAATAAATTGTGCATTTCATATATATATATATATATATATATATATATATATATATATAATTTTATGAGATTAAATTTATCATTTGACTTTACATTCTGGGACTATTCCCAAAAGTCAACAAAAAACTTTTTCAGAGAACAACAAAAAATTGTTATTAAATTGTGTAAATACCACATCTTTTCTTTACTGGAAACTGTTTACGTGGAAATTTCTACATATAAATTTCTTTACTCCCTATAAAGTTGCCATAATTTCTAAGAGTAAAGAAATAAAATGCTGGAGGTGTGGTGAAATGTTGGAGGCTAATTGGGCCCATATGTTTATTGAGTGTAGAGTTGTCTTACAATTTTGGATTGATTTCAGATATTTTGTAAAGGCTTTGTAGTCAGATTATTGTCATATATCTGATTCTTTGTTGTTATTTAATGTTCCTATCCCAAGTGATATTCCAAGATATCAAATACCACTCCTTTGGTCACAATAAATTGGAAGAATAAATAAGATATTATATTCAATGACTGTATATGTTTAGCTAAAAGTATGTGCAGATAAGAAATGCAAACTATTCAAAGTAGAACATCTAATATAACTCATAAAAGAATAACCTGGCAGAAACTGCAAGTTTTATTGGTCAAATATTAATGCTGTATATACTACATATTACATTTTGTCATGGATGATTGTATATAGTTATATATTGTTCACTATACGGTTGTTTTTCTTTATGCTTTAATTGTTCTGATTTTTAGTTGTGTTTGTAAAATCAAATAAAAATTGTTGGGAAAAAAAACAGTGGAGCCAACCTTATTGCAGCATACTACTAATAAAAACAGTAGAAGCTATATATATATATATATATATATATATATATATATATATATATATATATATATATATATATATATATATAAAATTATGTTTGCAGATGACATTGTGATCTGTAGTGCGAGTAGGGAACAGGTGGAGGAGACCCTGGAGAGATGGAGATATGCTCTACAGAGAAGAGGAATGAAGGTCAGCAGAACTAAGACAGAATATATGTGTGTGAATGAGAGGGAGGCTAGAGGAATGGTGAGGATGCAAGGAGTAGAGGTGGCGAAGGTGGATGAGTTTAAATACTTGGGATCAATAGTTCAGAGTAACGGTGAGTGTGGAAGAGAGGTGAAGAAGAGAGTACAGGCAGGATGGAGTGGGTGGAGAAGAGTGTCAGGAGTGATTTGTGACAGATGAGTACCTGTAAGAGTGAAAGGGAAGGTCTACAAGAGGGTAGTGAGACCAGCTATGTTATATGGGTCGAAGACAGTGGCATTGACAAAAAGGCAGGTGTTTGAGCTGGATGTGGCAATGTTAAAGATGTTAAAATTTGCATTGGGTGGGACAAGGGTGGACAGGATTAGGAATAAGTATATTAGAAGGTCAGCCCAGGTTGGAAAGTTTGGAGACAAAGCCAGAGAGGCAAGATTACATTGGTTTGGACATGTGCTGAGGAGGGATGCTGAGTATATTTGGAAAAAGATGCTAAGGATGAAGCTACCAGGTAACAGGAAAAGATGAAGGCCTAAGATAAAGTTTATGGATGTGGTGAGAGAGGACATGCAGGTGGATGGTGTGACAGAGCAAGATGCAGAGGACAGGAAGACATGGAAACAGGTGATCTGCTGTGGCAACCCCTAAGGGGAACAGCCAAAAGAAGATGTTGAAGATGATATATATATATATATATATATATATATATATATATATATATATATATATATATATATATACACACACAAAGGCACACCAATTTATTTTAACATAACACAGCAATATGCATTATTAATAACTTCTAGAATCATTTTTTTTTTAATTTTGCTGCTAACTGCTTAGGAAAACCTCATTACATAGTGTGTTCAGCTCTAGTGAAAATATTAAATTGTGCATTACATTTGATGCAAGAAATGGTGCAGTTTATTTGATATTCTTTGGTGTTACCAATACCTGAAATACAACCTCTCATTGTCTGTAGAAACAATGACACTAAGCATGCACATTTCTGATCTTCTATCCAAAGCTATGATCTGCAGATAAAGTGAGGTTGCAAGGAGTTGAGTGCAGCTTATCTGCAGCGGACCGTCAAGTTGAGGAAGGTATCTACAGATCTGCACCTCAGCATCCAAGGTTTCATTTAAGTGCTTTGTTCATATATTTTTATACTTTTTACAAGTTTTTACTAGTCCACAGCTGCATCTCAGAAAAAAAAACTCAGTATTTTTTTCATTTAGCAAGTAAGATCTGCTAAGAAGCAAACCACTTTTTATCTTCTATATGGGAATTGGATGACTAGCCTAATTGCCTACTTAATGAACATATTATCACTGGACCTTGTTCATTTCCTGATAATTGGCCGAGTTTAATAAAGCAGAACCCTCCTTCTCTGTTTAACCTGCATAGTTATTTATTTATTTATTCATGTATTTACCCTTTGTTGACTGCATTAGTCACAATAGGCTAATGGTCTCTTTTCCAGGGGAGACCTGAGGTGGTATTTCTACTGCAACAGGAAATTTGGCCAGGACATCAGGAAACTTCCTCTGTTCTATTCAGTAGGTGCTATGTGATCTTTTATATCTACCTGAGCTGCCATCAGCTTGAGTAGATAGGACCTTGGCTTAACATCTTATTTGCAGTTGTTGCTCACCTTCTGGTTGCAAAGATCAAAGGAAAATATAGTATACTGTGGACATACAGTGCTAAAGTAAGTTGACTATTATTTAATTTACAAGTTAGGAACAGTAAACTAAAGTAGCATGTGTCAGCAGGTTTTTCTCTCCGCACTGGAATGTCACACATAAAAATGTTTCCTACATTATATAGGCAGTTCAAACCTTTCATGATTAGGTTATTTATTTTTTCCATAGCATATGAAGAATTTGGCCAAAGGACAAAACTAACCAAATTTTTATTATATTTTATCCTAAAAGGTGAAGGGTGGGGGTTCAGAAACATGTTCTACATTGTGCGCTAGATAACACCAAGAAGTCAAGTACACAATTCATAGATAATCTCCATACAGAGGAAATCTAAATATGATGTCTCAGAAGTATGCTTACAGCACAACAGGAAAAGTAATACACAGCAGACAGGGCACTGTGGTACACTATACCTACCTGGCTGAAATAGGTGAAGGCAAAATGCACAGCAAATATCAAAGAAAATATATCTGCCCAGAGCCCCAAACCACTGAATACATATGTAAACATGGACACCTGTACAATACATTAGTAGGCTAATGTGTATGTAGTATAGCTCTTCCAGACCAGACACATTAAAGCAGCACTGTTAGGTGGAGCTGAACCATGGCTCATGATGACACAGGAAAATATAAGCATGCACAAAGGCACAATATCCAAACTTAGAGGTACTCTTGACATCAGTGGCATCAAGAAAAATGCCACAGCATAGACTGACTCCCTCTATCCACCAACAACACCTTGTCATTGAATACAAGCACTATATAGCCCCCAAAGACAGTACTCATGCATGCCTGGACAACAGATACACTGTTGTGTTGTCCTCCCACAGCCATAGTGGAGGTTCTGCCTCAGTGTACTCCTTCTGATCGGTAGAGGCTAAAAAGTGTGTTTGTGAGTATTCATTAGCACATCCTGATGGTACACAGAAATATCCAATTTGCCTAAACAGATTGGATGGCTGCCATAGATATCAGACAGGGAAGAATCATCTTGGAATGAAACCACAAAAGCAAAATTCACTGATTATGGATAAGATGTGTTAATCTTACTACCGTGGCACACTGCAATACATCTTTCATTGTCAGTGGCACATCATCAATCCACATCTCCACTGCAGTCTTCTCAGTGTGGTCATAGTGATAAAACCCATAATACATTTCAAACACATGCTGGAGGGGTGCCTTAGCAACCTAACCTATGCACATAACCTCCCACCATGTCTGACATCTCTTGACATAGGGGGTGCACCACCAACTCCATGAATACCTCAAAGTCACTCTCCTACCTTGATCAGCAATCATGACATCTCCCCATCACAGGTCATCTTTCACACAATCCATCCACTTCTTGGCTGGATGTCCTAGTCCCATCTTTCTTTCTTTTAGTCCCTCTCAAATCTGCTTTACCAAATCATCTTCTGCTTTCCTACATGTGACCAAACCACCATATTCTGTTTTCTGCTATATGTGTCAGCCATCCTACATGTTCAGGCTAACCAGGTCTTATGCCCTCACTTCTTTGTCCCACAGTGTATGTTCTACAGCTCATCTCAACCATTTTGTCTCCATCACTCAAGCTTCCTCAGCTGCTCTGGCTTCAGTGCCCAAGTTTTTGAGCCACATAGAGGCACTTGTAACACCATTGTCTTTTATAGTTTACCTTTCAACTTTATTGATTTTCTACTGTCACACATTGCCCCTGACATCACCTCTCATTCTTGTACTGACCTCCTCATTCCAACGTCTTTTTTTCAATAGCCACACTTCCCAAGTACTTGAATCTGTTAAACCAATGAAAACAACTGCTCAAATGCTACTGTAAGAAACAATCAAACAGCAAAGTAAAAAAATACCCAACTCTGCCATAGCTCCTAGGACTAATTGTTCTGTGCTGGATTACAGTTTGGTCAGTATAAGTATATGTAAAATGATTATGAATAATTGGAAACTTTTAACTCATTGTCCAGAGTTAAAACTATTTTTGGTTAATTAACTATGTTTACCTATAGAAGGTCTATAAATTTAAAGCAATATTTAATTATGGACAATAGTGTCTATTTTATTATTAAACCCACAGTGAAATCTGAGGGAACATATCCTTGTGTTTTTTGTGAAATTTGTGGATATAGTAATAGTAAGAACATCACTGTAGTTAAGGATTATGCCAGGGGTTAATCAAACTAAGGGCTGTTTTACTTGTGATTCTCGTGGTGTGGTTTAACTACCTGCCAAACTTGTTTTTCTTTTTTGTGTTGATAAAGACAATCAGAAGTCTTAAGATATGTGAGAAAATGCATGAATGATATTAAAAACTTAAAAGCAGATAATATCTTTTATAGACATTCTGTAGTCTGTCCCAGTTTTAAATTTTAGAAAAATGTTATTCACTGTAATTGTTTCAGTAGCATCAGTACAGCTTTCCCAAAGGGGAGGTGATATCAATAATATATTAGACTTAAAAGAAATGTATTTTCAATTGAGACTGAATGCATCTAAGCCAGTAGACATTAATGATGCTTCTTGTATTTATAGTAAATTAAAATTGTTGCTTTTAAAAATGAATCATTAACGTTTTGATAACATAATGTTTTTTGGTTATGCATTCTACTGACGTTTAGTATATAATTCATTGTTTATAAAAAGATTATCCCCGGGATTCATGAACCTTGCGCCAGGCGCCCGCATAGCGTCGGTGTTATAAAGCCAAATATGGCCACCGAGCGATTCAGGTATGAATCAATCCCAAGTGCACTACCGGCGTGCGCCGGACCTGCGCCCGCGTAGGTATGCTAATCACACTGTGTGCGGTATTGCACCATGCAAATGAAGGCAAATAGCGATCCACGAAGTTGGGCAGGCGTAGCGTAAGGGCATGGCAATGTAAACCAAAAAAAACGGTTTACATTTAGCCAAACATGACCAAGGAGTAATGGAAGGCTGTCAACGTCAGATATCATACAGGTGCAATATGCCAATGGCGAAAGGCACCGAGAATGTCCAAAGAAAACATGCACAAACTGTAAATAATGACATAAATGTTATGTACGCAGAAACCACAGCAGAACCCCCGGATATGTGCACAGAAGGTGCAAAACAATTAAATAATATGAGAATGTCCTAAAAGAGCAGTATAATACACATCAGATGCACAGCCACCACACACCATAGTATGTATGGAAAGCCTCAACCCCAGCGCAAGGGTTGTCAAGGAGTGGCGGCAGTGTTCGCCGTAACCATGTATTAGCAGTCAATGCCATGCAAATGAGGCAGATAATAGTGAATCGCAAAACCGCGCCGTGTAAGGATGGAGCAACGCGCAGCGGTAGTACACCGAGGAGTGGCCTACATGGGATACATGTCAATCGCAGAGGGGTGTGCCACTGTAGGAGGAAGCACATTGGAGGCCAGCAAACATGGGCTGTACAATGCACATCACAGCAACAGGATTGGCGTGTGAGGAAATAGATGCGCTGAGAGTACATAATGCCCGCATAGATGCATGTGCACGAGGATGCCTACGTTCCCCAACCCAGTCATGTGACGGCCTCCCCGTCAACAACCACGGATATAGGAAGGTAACGCGGAGAATATGAGGAAATGCGGAAGCAGTGTAATTGGAGCCGTAATGAGCAATCAACACCAATCAATCCAGGAAGGGCAAACGGCGGCAGCTGACAACTCTGCATGCAGACTCCTGCAAACGGGAAAGGGAGGCATAGGAATGCAAAGATAGTAGGGGATGTAGTAGAAATGCAAAGAGCAAAGAACCGAAATAGCACAGCCAAGTACAGAGGTAGCATAACGGCGGCGGCAGACAAAATGCATCATATGCCATGTGCCTGCAGGATGCACTGCAGGCAATAGTAGGTGCAACGTGCAGAAACAGTAATGTAAGATGCAAAGCTAAGCCAATGCAGGCAACTGTAATGTAACACGAAAGGCAATACCGTTGCAGTTGCAACGGTAAAACACCGAAGATACCACACAGATACGGCTGCACAGACACACCCAATGACATCACCGGGTATACAGCACAACAATATAAAGTGTGAATGCACACAACACACAGCGCGATTTCCCAAACGCCGCACCGTAGGGTGTAAACACACGGGGAACTTTTAATATGTATATGTTGGGTGCAGCCGTGGCCGTGATGCATAGGTATGTGTCAGAGACAGACGGAGTTGCGGAGGAGGGTGCCGACAACTACCGTAGGCCTCACAGGAGAAGGAGAGTGTTCAGACCAAGGGTGACCTACCAGGGGCTGCAAGACCTGGAGATAGTAGAGCGCTACAGGGTGGACAGGGACACGTTACAGCAAATAGTGGAGCTGTGCCGGCCATGCCTGAGAACAAGAGACAACAGAGGGAGCCCATCCCAGTGGACACAAAGGTATGTGTGAGCTTGCGAATACTGGCTACAGGTACCTTTCAAAGGCCAACCGGGGATATAATGGGTATCTCACAGGCATCAGCATCCAGGGTACTACACCAGTTCCTGGATGCCATGTTACGACATGCCCATGAGTATATAAGCTTCCCCAGATCTCAGGTGGAGGTGGCTAGCAATATGCGCCACTTCCACCGTGTGGCACAATACCCGGAGGTACTGGGTGCGATAGACTGTACGCACATAGAAATCAAGTCACCGCCCGGGGAGCAGGGTAGACGCTACATAAACCGCAAGGGATACCCCTCCATCAATTGCCAGGTCGTGTGCAATGCGCAGGGCATTATCATGGATGTGTGTGCTGGCAGCCCTGGAAGCTACCACGACTCCCATATCTGGCATGCCTCACAGCTGTATCAGGTATTCGCCAGGGGGGACATCACACAAGGTCACCTTGTGGGGGGTGCTGGCTATGCACTGGAGCCGTGGATGATGACACCCATCAGAAATGCACACACACATGCAAGAACGCCATAATGAGGCACACGCACAAACCAGAATAATCATAGAGCGTGTGTTTGGGATGTTGAAATCACGGTTCCGGTGCTTGGATACATCTGGTGGAGCCTTGCAGTACTCTCCAGGCACATGTGCCCACATATTCATAGTATGTTGTATGCTACACAATATGATTCTGCGGAAACAGCTGCTGCAGGGACATAATGGTGTAGGGCCACCAAGCCCGCCACAACTGCCAAGGCAAGCACAGGCACAGGGCATTCAGCGCCATGAACACACTGTGCCAGCCCCAGTAGGTAGACGGAGGCGTACCCAATATGCCTACGCCCTGGCAAAGAGGGAACGCATAGCACATACTTTGACAGTGTAGGCCCCATGGACTGACACCTCCTTACCTGCACACACAGTGAAATGGACGCCACACAAACATGTCCGCCCGTAATGTGTACTGTATGGGCGGACCTATGTGTGACTCCAACAAAGGCACCACCCAAACACTGCACACCCAATAGCCAGCAGAGCATGGAACGCCAACACCTCAACCGCACGCCGGTTCTACAGCAGACGGCGTAGCCGTATGCTGCCACTGTCGCCGCAAGTCGACTACATATGTACTTATGTGCATACACAGATACGGAAATAGATATCAGTACACACGTGGAAATATATGTACACATACACAGATATAAAGTACAACAGGTTAATATGGAACCCAGAGATGCAAGTTTACAGATAAGTAAGACGCAAAATCTCCACATAGTAAACATAGTGAACGACAACCCGATCATCCGGGAGGGTGGGCAGAGCAGGGAACGCCAGCCATGGAAATGTCAACCTGCATCAACACATATCCGCGGGTCGGGATGATCGCCAGGTCACGGTACAGTAACGGGATATGTGCGTGTCATATCCATAGGATATGAGTGCGGAGGTACACACCGCCGGCGATGTGGCCAACGAGGTACTGTGTGCAACCGTTGGTGCAGCGGCAATCATACCTGTCAAGTGTACGTCATTATGAGGAACGTACCTCATTTGGGGTCTAAAACAGTTCATGTTCCTCGCAGTTCCTCAAAGTTCCACATTGAAATAGTCTGTCACACATTCATTGTTAGGAATGTATTTAAATGAAATCCTGGTAAATAGAAATTAATCATAGTAATTCATTAAAGGTTCTTCTTTGTAAGTAAATCAGCATATTTTAACCAACCTATGACCTTCTTAGCTGAAGTTGTTAGTAAGCCATTAGTATGTGTTCCACATTTTGCCCATTTGTTCCACATTATGAATGTGTGTGTTCCTCATTTTGGAAATGGAAGGTTGAGAGCTATGGCGGCAATATGTGTATGTGTGAGGTGAGGTTGTCGTGTGTTCCGCTGTGTGTGTGTAATGTGTGTGCCACTGTAAAATGTGTATGTAGGTGACATGTCACAGGCGTAGTGTAATAACATGCGTAGGCATACAGTACAGGAACCATAAGCGTATGTACAGCAGTACCCACAAAGTAGTACTGACATCTCCTCAGTGGCTAGGCGCGTGGCGACGTAAAACAATGCAAAGCGGAAATGTCCCAGAATGTACCACAGGGTCATAGCCAACAGGAGATGCAAAGGACGCATGTACAAACCATGACCGTATGTATGGCGGCCATATGGTAGACTCAACACGATACGTCGGCAACGTTACACAGCATCAGGCATGTATGGCGAAAATACGAATGTGCTATCTCGGCACCGATCGTGGACACTTACGGTCCCGTAAATACTGCTGCGTGTTCCACGACCGTTAAGTAAGCAAGCGCCAGACGAATAGGAGGCTACCGGTAGCATACAGGCCGTCCCAAGTACAGGACCACAATCACCGTAACTATCAGTGACAAAATGCCAATGGATAGTAGGCACGGACGAACATCCGCAGATATATAACCGATGTGAAGGAGGAATACGTGCAGGAAGCACACATGCAGGCAATACCGACACCACACGACATCAACAAAACAAACATTCCCAGAACAACAGACAGGTAACCTGCAGCTCCCCAAGCAGGGATGGAGCACACACACAAGCATATCTTGTATGTATAAATGCAAGACCCATACCCGCACCGTCACCCACATCCGCAGATATACCCCATCGCACATATCAAAGGAATAACAGCCAAAACCGTAGCAAAAACATACAGGCAGTCAATGACAGCGGCATACCCGCAACAAGCCGTGGGGAAACACTAGCAGCAGCTGATGCATCCTTGCATCCGTTGTGTACAGGAATATAACAGCTATGTTACACATCTGAATGCACAACGCCATCGACAGACGCCACCAGGACATGGACACCCACATGTCGAACAGAATACCATACCCAACACACACAATCCACGGCTAACACCACAGCGTAATGTACCTGACACCACACATAGCGTATGCAGTCACAAAAACATGATACAATACATACCATCCCCACGAAGGTAGTGCAAATAACCAACGGCCACACGAGGAATGAACCATGGCCTAGTTTCGCGGGTAACGTACGAATGGAGGAGGATCGCCAGTGATATGCGCATAACTGCACACCGAGGAACAGCTATTGGTGTGATGAACCCACATGCCTCAGGTGACGACGAATAAAAGGAGGACTCCCTGGATATTCAAACCGTATGTTCATACCGAACACAAAGTGAATCGAAAGCAAGGAGTTAGAGGAAAATATTGACGAATACAGAAGCAAAGGCCGGAAAGGTATGTCGAACCCACGGGATGTACTGGTGTGTAACGCATGATACGTATGACTAATCTGCACTGTATGTGAACGATGTGTGTAAGTAAAGATACCTGTCCATTAGGCAGAGAGTGGTGAAAGGTGGTTATGTAATGCTAAGCCGCGGAGCATACCAACGACTGTGGACAACGTGTGCACAGCAGTGGGACAACATGTACACAGCCGTGATAACCCAAGGTCCACCATAGGGATTCCAAACACAGAACAATGCCACCACCCACGCTGATGCTGTCAGTGGATATCGAACAATGAAGTGCCACAGCAGGGGATAGGACATGTATGTATAGTGTCACAGCACACATGTGCATGGGCATATACCGTCGATGTCATACGGAATGTGAGCACGACGTGCACGTATCCCTCGCAGTAGGGGTGACTATGTCAATTATGTGTAATGCAAAGCTGTCATGATGGATATGTTCAGAAATGATAGACAGTATCACAGGCATAGCATGCATGATGGAGGGATGGCCTAATGTTATGTACATAAACAAGATATGTATGGCCTGCACATATGGGACAGAGTAGTAGCAGAATAGGTACCCGAAATGGAGGGAACAGCAAGTAACCATGTCCAAACGTTCTGTAGCAGGTGCAATGTGTGCAACAATGATGTCCGGCAGGGCCGTGTGTAAACACATGTGCAATGTACACAGTAGTGTCACCCCCCCCATGGTACTGTCCACTGAACGGCAGAGGTTGATGTCAATTGTATGTCTATACAGTACTTCCGCTGTGGTGGTACCATGGGTCTGTGTCACCCTACCAGCAAGGGAGCTATCACATGACTAGTGACACAGTGTGTCCCTGTGGGATGTGCACAGGACCTATGTCCCACAGCACGGTGTGTTTCCAGTCTGTGGAGGTCACACAGACGCCCAGGCTGAGCAATGTGGCATGTGTGCACACATGCAGGAGTGCTCCTCCCACCCTGCCCACTGCAAACGCCATGTAGGAGTACTACATGCATCAGTAATGCGGAGAACATGGCCCATGGCAGAGTAGATGACACCCCTGTGTTAGTGGTATGCAGGTGAGTACAGATGTGTGTCATGACTGTCATTTGCATATGTAAACTGTCTGAGCCAGGTAGACATCATGGCATGACTATACTGAGACATGTAAAGTTGTATCCATTGTGTAAGGTACACCACATATGTGTTATTGTAACACTGCCCGCGTGTACATGTGTGTATGGCACAAGTACAAGGGCACCCAATGTATCAGCTAGACATACGGTCCAGAAATGCGTGGCGCTGCACATGTGTACCCACGCCATAGTGGAATATGGCAACCACAGCACCATGTGGGGCATGTGTGTGTACAGCAAGCATGTACAATGTGATATGCATGTATAGGGACAGTATCCATGTGATACACACTGCATGACTGTCACTATGCAAAGGTGATGTGTATGCACTATGTGTGATGTAACTGATGCAATGATATCTACATGATATATCTGCCACACTGACACCTGTATGGTTGTTAGCAATATGAGTAGGATGAGCTAGAATGCTGCCAGGTATATAGATGTGGTATATGTAGGCATGGACAATACTCTGTGACAGCATGTAGTGTATGTAAGCAAATAGTGAGCATGAGGGGCCACATGACTGAGGACTGTGCAATGTCACACGTACCTGACTTGTTGTAGTTAGCATGATATGCCTGCACCACTGTGTGACCTGTACAGGAGGCACATGGCGTAACATCCTGAGACATAAGTGCGATGTGATGCTGGATGCGTACATTGGCAATACCATAGAGTGGAATGGCGCTGAAGGGCAAAGAGCGGATAATGTCTGATTTGATACCCTCTGTACCACACCAACCACCCATGCAATGGTATGACAGGTGGCCAGCATGTGGATGTGGTGTGCTGTGGTGCACAGAAGCCCAACAAGGGTGCCAGTAAAGGCATGGAGGTTGTCAATGAGTGTGTGAAGCATGTATGTGAGGATGTGGCTCAGTGCCATACTGAATGGCCCAGTCATGGGTGTACAAATGCAGCCCCATACGTGCAATGCAGTACCACCAAGTGTAGTGTGATAGATGTGATAGTGTGGTGGTCAGGGTACAACGTACATGAATGGGCTAGCAGTCAATGCAGTGTGCTGCTGCAGAGACATGTAACAGCCAGGTTGGCGGGATACAACAACTACGGAGATCGGAGGTGACATTGGGACCGTGTTCTCGGACATAACGTGTGCATGGCAGTACTATGTATGTGTCCACAGGGTTAATACAATGTCCAGCCATGGATTGGAACCCTGTAGTGAGTGAGAGTGTGTATTGTTGGTAGGTACCCCATTGGCAGGCACGATGCCAGCAACATCTGTGTTGGCAATGCCTGCATGAGTGTTGTATGCTGCATTGAATGTGGATGTAGCCAAACAGCAGAGACATACCACCACACTGCATGAGGGCCCACACTGCAATGTATGGCAGTCATGTGTAGGTAGCTAGCTGTGGAGTATGTGATGCACCATGAGGACACACCATGACTGTCAAGTGACACACCACACACATGTGAACATAACTACCGTGCAACAGCCTGCACATGTGCCCATACAGCACGTGTGCATGGAACAGGAATACCACTGTGGTGTCTGTGAAAAGGCCAGTACCACCATGTCTCTGTGTGGAATAGCATGGTCCCTACCAGTGCGTAAATGTAGCAGAAGTGCACTGTGATATGTGTCAGCATAGTCACGTAGACTGTCCATCGTACAGGGTGCGATGCCATCAACTACCTCTGTCAGTGGATGTCGGTAGTACCGGCTGTAGAGCGTATGTACCATGCATGCTGCGATGGTCGTGTGTCTAGGGTGTGGCTAGCAGGGCTGAGAAGCATGGATGTTCAGCAAACAGAGGGGGGATGTGTGTAGGCATAGCACACAGACACATGGAGGTTTGGTGCATGCTGAGGGTAGTGTAGGTATGGTATGTGTCGTTTAATGTGTCACCCAGCTATGTGTACTGCATGGCCAAGCATGTGTGGGTACATGGGAGTCCATACTAGGGAAGTGCGTGTTGCTGTCAATACATAGCAGTAGCAACTGTCCTAGGTGCAATGTACAGTATGCCAACACGGCCATCATGTAACCCGTGGTGTACAGTGTATTCACCGTCGCGTGTCACAATGTGCGTAGCGGTCACGAACATGGGTATCTGAACATGGATTACCTATGCTGCAATGTGTCTTGGGAATATACAGTATGTGTGTAAATCACTGTGTGGTGTGGGAACCACCCACCCGTGTGTGTTGCAGTCCAGGTATGTGCCTGGGAGGTATGATCTGTGTACAATCTGGACTGGCAGGTGTGCCGTGTAGGGCATGGAGGCAGGTCCCAGGCACTGCAGATAAATGACATGCGTGCCGTACTGTGTGTGCAGTGCTTGTGTACAGCACAGTGGAGGTGTAAGCATTGTCACACATCACTGCATGCTGTGCCTACCTGTGACAGCCCTGCGAGACAGACATGTGACACAGCTGCACAGGCAGCATAGCATGTGAAGATGTACATGTGGGCTGCACACCTTAGGCAGATGTCCACAGGTCATGTGTGCCACGGTAGTATGGTTGAACACGACTATCAGACTGGACAAACACCACATGCCTGCATAAGTACAGTATGACCATAGTCAACAGTCCCAGTGACAGAGTAGGCCAATGTACAGTATCCCTGCGTGCAGACCACTGGCTACTGGACACCTGGCTGACACACACCCGGAGGTTAATTCACCATTGAGCCATCACATGTCCCAGTCCATGTGGGCGTACAATGTCATCACAGGGTGGTCACAATAGCAGGTGGCAAGGCAGACATGGTGTACCAGGTGATGTGTCATGTGTGCATATGTCGAGTAGCACAGCCGTTCACATGTCTGCAACATACTGGTGCACGATGTATACTGTTACATGATGTATGTAACTGCACTGTCACCCACTACAGGGCCATCTGGCACAGGTGTGTTGTGACAGGTGTAACCCATGTTTGCACAGGATACACACCGCTGTTGTAGCCAGCCATGCTGGTGGCTACCAGTGATATATGCAGTGGTCATACAGACATACCGTACACAGTGTTCATGCAGGAATGTCCATTGTCGTGGACGATGTGCTGCTATGTAAATGTAGGTGTGTGTTGTGAATGTTACACATCCAGATGACACCATCTGGTGCAGTCATGGTTGTCAACACCAGTACACACATCCACAGCAGTCAGAACCCAGTCCTGACAATGTGTGTCAGTCACCCTTGTACTGTGTGACATATGTGCACATGGCAGAACACCTCCCACTGTCATCTAAGATGGCTACATGATGGCCGGAATGTGCTGTGGAAATGTACAATGCTGGTAGCCCAATGAAGTACCTGGAATCACACACAGTACGCTATGGCAGCCATGTAAACCATGCACAACAATGACCGCCCAACAGACACAAACAATGCATTGACACATGGAACATGTGCACATGACAACCCCCAATGAGGTATGTTGCACATATTGATGCACAATTGTCATCTATGGCCATAGCATGGATGCAGACGCACATACCCCACAGGTAGTACCATGTGATGTAGGTAGGGGGGCATTGCTCGTACATGTGACAGTAGCTGTACAGACACATGTCCTGCATAGCCGTCATGTAGGGGTAGCTGTGGCATGTGACCGCTGGACATGCCCGTACAATTGACCAAGTCCCACAGGAGATGTGATATGTGTGTACCACATGTGATGTGCTGACAACAAGCTGTGACGTGTACGGCTGCCGGTGTACCTGTGTGACATTGTCTGTGATGGGTGCAAAGGCATATAGTATCGTATTGCATGCCCACAAGCCCCACATAGGTGCATAGCCTGAACATACAATACAAGGAGTGTGTGGGATGATAGCAACCCACAGGAGGAGATGGGTATGGACGGCAGCCCACAACCACATGTGTGTGTATGGTGTTCACGTCCACGACACATGAGCATCTGAGAGGCTAGTGTTACAGCTGTACAGGGTTGCATGCATATATGTTCAGCAACATCCCTGTGTGTACCCCCACTGGCCCGTGGACCGATGGACACCAACCAAATGTGCAGATATGAGATGTGCACAGCACATCACAGATGCCTACTGTAGAACAGGCTTACCGTGTAGACATGTGCACAGTAGGTCTGCGCCAGCTGCAGTCAAACATGTTATGTGCTGAACCACACCAATAGTCCAGGCCATGCCTCAGATGGACGTGCATGCATTTGTGTATGTATGGCTGTGAATGTCTCCGGCATAGCAATATAGCTGTGTCACCGTTGTGAACAACAATATGAATGGGTTGTATGTGTGAGGGGTGCGTCATACGTGTATGGTCAGATCCACGATACCATCAGTGACCCTGCTATGTGAACATCCCTGTCCCCATACATGGATACCTATGCTGTGCCCAAAACCACATTCACAGAGGGAGGGATGGTGGTGTGTAGTGCAGCAGCAGACATGGGGGTGGCAGCAGGCACTGGATGTACACATATGTGGTACCCACATCAGTGCAGGCAACCATCCATGTGCACAGGATAGCGGTGTGTGTCCACATACAGCACTGTGTTGATCAATATCCCAGCACATAGCACCTGCCAGGGTTACAGTGTATGCATGGATGTGTGATACCTGCATGCACCAGACACACCCTCAGCAAGCAGCGTGCAGCATACCTCGCTTGAGGCCAGTGTCCACACCATGGCGATAGACATGTTGAATGTCCATATACACATAGCAATGACATATGGAATGGACAGCCACCCTGCCAATATCATCAACCAAGAAAAAACAAACTCAACTGGATCCACAATCTACTAGTATCTCCACAAAAAATGAAAAAAGCAGCACACACTGGATAAGAACTGATTGTTTTACTGGATTCTGGTACCTCGGCCTTCGCCTTCACATGGAACAATGTTATGAAATACAAACCAGTATAAATACACCTCTTACAATCAATTACATAATTAAATAATTAATCAATTGAATGCTTCACCATTTAAAGAAACATATACATACACATTCATATATAAACATTCTACAACATAATACTTAAGGCATTAAGATTCTAAATTCATCCCATTGGTAAATAATGTTCCAAAATTTATAATAAACCTGGATTCCATATTCAGTAGTTTTTGTTGAAAATTAATATTATTTTCTCCTATTCCCCATGGTTTTGCCAAAATACTAAATCTAAAACCAGAGTAATCCCCCTTATGGAATTGATGGAAATGGCACGCAACTGGACTATCTAGTCTGCTGTTCCTAACATCCCCCAGATGTTCCAAAATTCTTAACTTAACCCTGCGTTTTGTTTGTCCTATATACCATTTTGGTTCTGTGCAATTACAACCTATTATATATATTACACCTGAAGAATTACAAGTGAAATGGTCTAAAGCATGATATATCACCCCATTGATGTTATGCCCATCTAAATTAACAATTCTATCACAGATTTTACATTTCTTACATGCAAAAGAGCCTGCATTAAAGACCCTGTCCTTTTTGCCCTTACTTCTAACTAATTCCTTTAGATTTTTACATCTTGTGTGAGAAAAAACAATGTCATGTGGAATAATATTCCCTAAAAGTTCATCACTAGTTATAACAGGCCACATATTCAAAACAATTTTCTTCAGAAATGAAGAAAAGGGAGAGAATTTATTTACAAAAAACATTTTATCCATTGTTATAGGAACTTCTTCCTTAGACTGGATTAGATTTTTAGTGCTAA